>NW_026042629.1:0-140266 GCF_023856365.1 Brienomyrus brachyistius | reverse complement strand
AAGGCATGTCACCCCAGTTGTGTGACAATTATTTTATATAAATGTATATATATATTCCCTCCACCACCCCTCCTTTACGGAGGACTGCTTTATTTTTAATATCCATTGCGAAAAAAAAACACAAGAAAAAGAAAAAATATCTATATATATACATATATATATATATATATATATATATATATATATATATATATATATATATATATATATATATATATATATGGGTGTGTCGAGACTAGATGGTCAGTATGGATAACTAAGGTGCACTAAAATTGGGTGAGCAGGCAAGGCATGTCACCCAGGTTGTGTGACAATTATTTTATATATATGCATATACATATTCCATCCACCATCCCTCCTTTACGGAGAACTGCGTTATTTTTATTGTCTATTGCAAAAAAAAAACAGAAAAACTATATATATATATACATATATATTCATGGGTGTATCGAGACTAGATGGTCATTATGGATAACTAAAGTGCACTAAAATTGGGTGAGCAGGCAAGGCATGTCACCCAGGTTGTGTGACAATTATTTTATATAAATGTATATATATATATATATATATTCCATCCACCATCCCTCCTTTACAGAGAACTGCGTTATTTTTCTTTTCTATTGCTAATAAAAAAACTATATATATATGTACATATATATATATATATATATGGGTGTATCGAGACTAGTTGGTCATTATGGATAACTAAGTTGCACTAAAATTGGGTGAGCAGGCAAGGCATGTCACCCAAGTTGTGTGACAATTATTTTATATATATGTATATATATATTCCATCCACCATCCCTCCTTTATGGAGAACTGCGTTATTTTTATTGTCTATTGCAAAAAAAAAACAAAAAAAACTATATATATATACATATATATTTATGGGTGTATCGAGACTAGTTGGTCATTATGGATAACTAAGTTGCACTAAAATTGGGTGAGCAGGCAAGGCATGTCACCCAAGTTGTGTGACAATTATTTTATATATATGTATATATATATTCCATCCACCATCCCTCCTTTATGGAGAACTGCGTTATTTTTATTGTCTATTGCAAAAAAAAAAACAAAAAAAACTATATATATATATACATATATATATATGGGTGTATCGAGACTAGAAGGTCATTATGCATAACTAAAGTGCACTAAAATTGGGTGAGCAGGATAGGCATGTCACCCCAGTTGTGTGACAATTATTTTATATATATGTATATATATATATATATTCCCTCCACCACCCCTCCTCTACGGAGGACTGCTTTATTTTTATTTCCATTGCAAAAATAAAAAATTTTAAAACACAAAAAAAAAAAAAAACGAAAATAATAATAATAAAAATAATTTTGAATGTGTATTCAAATAAGTTTGAATGTGTGTGAACTATATATAAATATATATATACACATGCATATACAGAAATATATACACACACACACATATATATATATACACACACACACACAGACACACACTCACATAAACACATACACACACTGTGTACAGTCTTATGCAAAGGTTTGGCACCCCTTGACAAATAACATCTTTTCAATTACAAAAGCAACAATATCAGTTAATACAGTCTCTTTAGGAACTGGGGGAAAAATACACAATATTTTCAGCAAACATTGATGAATAGTTACTTTTTATGCCATAAATTGAACAAAATTACAAAATAAAAACATTATTATGGCACTCTGCAAAAGTTTGGGCACCCTACGTAATCAGTACTTAGTAACACCTCCTCTGCCAGATATCACAGCTTACAAGCGCTTCTTATAGCCAGCTGAAAGGCTTTCAGTTCTTGTACTTGGGATTTTCTCACATTCTTCCTTGCAAAAGGCTTCTAGTTCTGTAATATTCTAATATATCAAGGGCTGTATTGTCAAATAGGAGATCGGCAGCATTCTCCCACCTGAGAAAACTGTACTACAATGCCCTTGATAGTGTGTAGAAACACACTCGTCAGCTCTAGTCCTCCTGTAACAACGCAAAAGGACTGGCAACCCTCAGGTATTTATGCGTGCGATTGTATGATAAATTCACCCTGACAGTCTCACACTTCTCTTGGTACCAACAGGTCTCATGGAATATATAAAAGGCAACTGCAACAATTATACTCGGCACTAAACATCGAGGCACGGAAATGCAGCAGAGCTTGTGTATTTCTCAGGATGCATTCTAGTAAAATGCCCGGAAAATGAGCTAAAGACATATTTCAAGGGGCACTATATAAAACCGATGGAAATTTTACTGATTAAATAAAAGGAAAAGCATCGTTTGAAAAATCACAAATGTTTCTAAGATTCAATGCATCGCTTTTTGACCACATCATAGCGATGAACACATCATTGTTCCTGACAATGTCCTAATACAGAAATAAAACTTTATGTTGGTAAACTCAAAAAGCCTTCAGCTGTCACACTGGCTAACGATCTCAAACGATTATAAAGCAGCATTTTGAAAAGCGCTGTTTTAAAATAACAGATACAACACTTACCTTGTCTTCTGGCCAAATGCTTTTCACGGCTTGGCACTCCAACGGTGCTGAAACGAAATTTGTATTTCCTCCTACCTCGTTGGCCCTTCAGTTCTTCTTTTCTCCCTTTGGATGTTTTTTTCCTTCTTCTTTGGATATTGTTTTTTATTTTTGTTTGTTTTTTTTTACTTTGCATGTTTTTCCTTCTTCGGATATTATTTTTTTGGCTTATTTTTTTAGACGATGTTTTTTTCGTCTTCTTTAAAAATTGATTTTTTTCGTCTTCTTTAAATATTGTTTTTTTTTTCATCCTTTTGATGTTGTTTTACGGAACAAGAGCCGTACAGTGCTACTCTATCAGGAGGTAGCGCCAACTGAACGCCTTGAAGCAGTACCCAGCTCTTTTATAGGGAGCGTCAACCCGAAGTCAAGTTCTAGAACGTTGCACTCACTTTTCATTGGTTTCCCAGCTATGCTGTCAGAATAATGTTTGCTGATTGGTCGAAAATTTTAAAACGTACCCGAGTACTGTAAAAAAAACTCAAGATCTTGCTACCCTACGGAGCACCCATAAGGTGATTTTTTTTATACGTTATATGCAGCTATTTGTAGCAGGCCGTAATTAGACTAATCCACCCTTTGTCAATAAAGCCAACAAGAGAACAGGTTGCCCAAAGTTTGCTCAGGTACACGCCACAGCACAACCTTAAAAACACATCCAGCACAAATCACACTAGTGAATGACACAGCAAATCACAGCAATAAAAAAGACCCCTATGGGCAATCCAGCACCCAGACTACAGGTGCCAAAAGGCCCAGCCTGCCTAATAATGAACCCAAAATATACATACAACAAAGAAAAAGACACAAACAAAAAAGAAAATAAAACTAGCCAGCTGCTCCCACTAAACCCCGCTCCCGAGGCCACTAAGCCGGCTGGCTTGATAATACACGATACAACCTCAGATAAAACATATTAAAGCAACACCAGGGAGGTTTACAACCTGATCCTTAAAATTATCGACCCGTAATTCCACCTTGAAAACCCCTAAAGAACAGTAGTTTACCCCATGACTCACTGCCCCATTCAAACAAAAAAAAAACAGGTTTTTGGGGTAACCTTTAGGTCAGCTCTTCAAAACCAGGTATGAGGACTCTTCAGCTAATCAGTCCTCTAATTAGAAATCTAATTAGGGAGTTGCAGCGAAAACCTGCATACACACCGGCCCTTTGCGGATAAGATTGTTCACCCCTGAAACAAGCAAACAGAAAGGCTGCTACACTGCAAATTCAATATGCCCGCCGATGCTCCACCAAATCTATCAGGACCCTGCCTGTCTTTCCCGTGCCTGCTCCTTTGCCAATATGCCCTACCATCGGAACATGCACAGCCATCTCGCCCCGGCTATGCCTCCAGTCCGAACTGCAGTTCCTATACCTGCCTATAATTGCCTGGCTACAATCCATCCCCCAAAATGAAATTGATGACCCAACGATCACAGCTAAGAATTCTATCCCCAAACCACTGGTCTTCCTCCCCAACCGAACGATCATTCACTGACCGTGGTAACTTATAAGGGTTGGTATGATGACCAGTGGTGGACCTCACCGAACGTTTAACTGGTCTCTACACCTCGGGGGGGACATAACCTCCTCCATTATACGAGGCCTACTTGTGGATGCTCTATTGCGACCCCTCCCACCAGCCCTGTCCCCGTAAAACCACAGAGTCCTCATCCGATTCCATTTCTGTTGCCCCTGTGGGCAACCCAGACTCAGGAGACATTACCAGAACATCTTCCCCTGACATAACAACCCCCTGTGGTACTGGACGCAACTCTGTTCGGTGAACTTGACGGACAACCCCGTCCCCCTCCATTGGAGTTGCAGAGTAAACTGCACCCTGATCTTGGGGACACCGAACTACCATATACAAACAGGCATCCCAATGATCCTGTATTTTACCTCGAACATGGTTCCGCAAACACACCAGCTGACCTTCATCAAACCCCTAATCATTAACCAACTCATTGTGTTTCCGATTTCGTGGTGTGGCTTGTTCCTCCAACTAAGCCTTCACATACTCTTGAAGCACCTGCAAACTTTCCTGATGGTTTTGTACCCATTCCTCCAAAGGTCCACCATACTGACTGATCCCGGCAGGAGCCTGAAGATAGTGTATCGGTAATCGAGGCTCACAGCCAGACCTTAAATAAAAAGGCATCATCCAGTCATTTGGTGGGGTGTAGTATTGTAAGCTTCTCTGCTGGAGGAAGTGTGTGAAGCAAATTGTGCAAAAAAAATATTAAAGCAACACCAGGGAGGTTTACATCTAGATCCTTAAAATGATCGACCTGCAATTCCACCTTGAAAATCCAATTACCATATAAAGGATACAAGATGTAAAGATGACAAATGACATGGCACACATTTGTTGTTTAGACTGTTGTGTCAGGTTAATTGAAAGCTGAAGGATCTTAGTGTTTACTAGTCTAAGTAACAGAATGTCTAAACACTGTGCTTGCCTTTATGGGTTTTTAAGCAGAACATATAGGTATAGAAACATATTAACATTACGTTTCACGATTCACTGACTGGAGAATAGGAGAATATACACATCAATATTACTACTTAAGTTAACTAACCCTAATCCCAACCCCTATTGGCACGGAGCCCGCCAGGGTTCAGGTGAGATATAAATCTGTAATCTGTATCAATGGTTTTGCTATCCATACCCACCCTATTAATGTTAGCTTCCCAGGGTTTCTTGTTAGACAAGCTCTGTGTCTCTCTATACCCCCATTTACTGCACGACTGATTGTCCATTTATAAAGAATCAAATAGGGTGAAGATGGTTTTAGTTTACAATTACTCTGGAAGGTGACCAGATTAAAAAAAACTAAATACCATGCCTACGTGTATGTAATCTCCATCACAGTCCCCATTTTCCCCATAATCCTCGTTTTGATAGTGCCAATTTGTGTAATGTGAGTTTTTTTTTTTTTTTAAAAACTGTTATAGAAGAACATACTGGATGCCACATGTGTACAATTACCCCTTTCTAATTAGTGGGGTCCGTTGTGTCAGCTACAGCCTTTACTAACATACACATAAGTATACAGTCTTACAGCACTTTTGTTTTCCTTTTGTATTTAATGGTTTTCCATTTAGGGGGCAGCATGGTGGTGCAGTGGTTAGCACTGTTGCCTCACACCTCTAGGGCCCGGGTTCGAGTCTCCACCTGGGTCACATGTGTGTGGAGTTTGCATGTTCTACCCATGTCATCGTGGGGTTTCCTCCGGGTACTCTGGTTTCCCCCACAGTCCAAAAACATGCTGAGGCTAATTGGAGTTGCTAAATTGCCCATAGGAGTGTATGCGTGAGTGAATAGTGTGTGAGTGTGCCCTGCGATGGGCTGGCCCGCCATCCTGAGTTGTTCCCTGTCTCGTGCCCATTGCTTCCGGGATAGGCTCCAGACCCCCCGCGATCCAGTAGGATAAGCGGTTTGGAAAATGGATGGATGGATGGATGGACAGTTTTCCATTTGAGGAATTAGCAAAAAACTGCAGTGCATGATGGGTAGGATCTAAAGGCTGCCTAACGCCCTTAATTTGTTTGCAATTTCGCCAGGTAGGCTACCTTCTTTAAACTGCGTTTTGCTAGACTACACATTTCGAGATGTTTTATTGTAGTCTTGGTAAATATATATATATAGTTTAGCCTAACCCAGCCACTTAAGGGAGCAAGCCAGCTCAGGTAGGTGCCAGTCCCAAGCCCGGATTAATGGAGAGGGTTGGCGTCAAGAAATAAAGAGAAATAAAGACAACTAATACTCCTAGTTTGCGAGATCTGACTGCAATGGCAGCACTGCTACAAGGGTGTGGATAAATCTATACAAATATCACCTGCATGCACATTACTTCTTTTACAATAACCAACTCCTGATCCATACTGTTAGTCGTGAAAAAAAAAACTATCGTGTACATAGAGGCCCTGTGTAAAAAGATAACTGCCAAGGAAAAGATCAAAAACATTTATTTCAAGGATACAAAGTTTTTATGGTCATGTACAGTGTACAGTGCAATTCTTATTTGATTAACTTGAATGTCTCCACAGACTAGACGATTAAACAAATAAAGCAGCGCAACATTACAATAACTAATAACAAATAAACAAAGCTCACGAGTACTATTACAGTATTTATATCATTTATTTAAACTTAATTTTACCAGGTAAATTAACTACAAAGCAGTTACCACTGCTTTACCTGCTTCTCGGGAGAAATAGCAGATATACGTCATGTATGTGACTAAATTCTTAAGCCAATAAGGGCAAAGTTGTGTCGTAATGGAGGCGGATCCAGTTTGTGCAGCCGGTTAAAGACACTACGGGCATGTAAATGGAGAACGAAATTATAGTTATAATTCGGCGTGTTCGCGAAAACGACTTCATTTATTTTCTTATTGATTTATCGACAGACCATCATACTTTTTAGACGTTATAATAACAACACTCTATTGATCCCCAAAGAGAGAAATTCTCTCCTTGCCTGCCCCCTCTTACTGTCCATGATACACAAGCACATATGTAGAAAAACGTCAGCTTGGAAGCCAAGGCTGGACTTAACCTACTCTATTCTGGTATTCTGTTCTCCCAAGTAAGGCATCCCAAGTTCGAATCCAACTTCCGACAAAAGTTCTTCAATCGCTACAGCACAATTTGAGCCACTGATCGGCTTTAATTGCTTTGTTTTATTTTTGCGTTTCAGGCAAAACTACATAACACTTAAAGACACTACGGGCATGTAAATGGAGAACGAAATTATAGTTATAGCGAATCTCCTACACACAATACCAAGGTTACCGAACTTTGGTCAGCTGGCCGGAGTGAGACGTTCAATTCCCGTAAGATTTCTTTGCGCCAGCCTGAGAGTCTGAAAACACGTCACACCAGATGCATGAGAGATGGAAACCTGGGATATTCAGTCGAATCAGATCAAATATGATGCTAAGTTAGTACTAAGTTAAAATATGTTCCGCACTTGTAACATGCACCCATGATTTGGAACAGCAGCATACCTGTCAAGGTTTGGATTTGAAAATAAAGGAAATTTTCCGGCACCCGCCGTGAGCCATCCGCAACCAGGCTCCAGTATCCCTTACATTTTAAGACAGGAAATATAAAATAATATAAATTATATAAAATATAATATAAATATAAATATAAATATATAAAATATATAAAATATATTTTTGGCCACAACCGGGATTCGAACCCCGGTCTCCCGTGTGAAAGGCGGCGATCTTACCACTACACTATCCAGCAACTATATAATATAAGGGAGATTTACGGGAAAATACTAATACGGGAGGACGGCGGGAAAGAGAAGTAAAATACGGTAGTTTCCCGGCCAAAACGGGAGACTTGACAGCTATGGCTGTCTCTGGCCACGCCCCCTACAGTCGGTCCGGCCCCTGTTCGCGTGTTCGCGAAAACGACTTCATTTATTTTCTTATTGATTTATCGACAGACTTTTTAGACGTTATAATAACAACACTCTATTGATCCCCCTCTTACTGTCCATGATACACAATGACGAGACATGGCCAGAGACAGCCTGCTGACCATCAAAAGAAAACAACTGGATGTGCATGTCAGGTATTGGGTGAATTATGAGAATGGCTCTCGAGTGCAGTCCTGGTTCTGGGATCACAGTACATGAGCCACTCCACCGCTGAAGACTTACTGGAGAAGTTTAAGGTAAGCCATTCAATAACATTTAAACTCATTAACGAACCCATGATTTTTAAATATCCATGGTTTATCTTTACATGTGTTTAAATGGGAGAACCATATTTATTGGTAAGCATATTTTAAAGATTTTATTGCTGCTTCATGGCTTTTGCTGCAAAAAAAATAGTTCATTGAGGAAATAGAATGTTTAAGTGTTGTGTAGCAACATGTACAGCTGTTGTACAGGCAAAAACTCTGGCTCAGTCCAAAGGAGGTGGATATAGGAATGGCTGTCATCAAGGTGGGACTTCTGTGAATTCACTGGTATCTTTACATACAAATGTATCAAACAATTGTGAAGTAAAAAATATGTGAATAACATGGAGTTTGAGCTGGTTTGATATGTACAGCTGAGGTAGTGTTAACCTTGGGCTGAGTGTGCAGAAAGATTCTGGAAATTTGACAAACCATCTTTTTGTCAGAGACAGTCAGGAGCCAAAGGCAGTGGAAGTGACCTTGGTGTCCTTCAGATTAAAAAAAATTGCCAGATTGTGCTCTCAAAAATGTGCAAAAAGGCCTTGGATAAATGCCCTCTGAAGTACTCGATTGTACATGAGATGACGTGCTTGGACCCAAACAAAATGCACACCAGCCAGATAACTGCCAGCAGAAAAGGAGAAATCTCATGCAGAAGTTTGCGCAGGAGAATCGGTTGGCAGGCAGGATATCTGCTGGTAAATCATAGGATAAGAATAGGATAGTTCAGAATATTATTTTTAAATTATGCTTTTCTTTTTTCACATCTAACTGAATCAGGGACGGATTACAAACCGGGTTAGCGGGGCCGCTGCCCAGGGGCCCTTGGGGTGCAGGGGGCCCGTGGGCCCCAAGCCCAAAACAATTTGCAACGCTTATCAGCAATGTATTTTCGTTTGTCTATTTTAGAGGGCCTACATTCTTTGATCCTCTGCCTACAAGGTCCCCTGACCCTATAGGGAGGGTGTTTGGCTGCCAAGGGCCCTTGACTTGTGGTGGTTGTGGTGGTGGTGCAGGTGGTGGTGGTGGGGGGGGGCCTCGCGAACGTTTTACCCAGGGGCCCACACAACCCATAATCCGTCCCTGAACTGAATAGTGTTAACACGTAGATTTTAGCAGTATTTAGAAGACCGACTCTTGGTGTTTGAAAAGAAGCATCAGCCCAGTTATATTTTCTTTGATGAGCCTAGAGATATCTCAAGATTAAATTAAAATGATTGCACATTTATGGTATCATAGGAAAATTGGGTTATAAATCACTTTCCTATTCTACATGTGATTCTGTGTATTGACATTGTTGATCTGCATCTAATCTACTGTAATTAATGTAATTACAGGTGATGCAATATCCCAGCAGTCTGATAATCACCTGCACAATGAGGCAAAAGGCTTGGATTTTATATCCTTCATTCCTTCAGCACCATCCAAAGTTGATGTCTTTTTACATCAAAAAGTTAGTGGGCCTTATCCTGACCTCTGGATGTTCTGCAAGAACTTGCTGCTGCTGTCCTATGGGCAAGCCGAAGTGGAACGAATAGAGGTGGAGACCTGCAACTTATCAGAGGAAACAGTTGTTGCACAGAGGCTTATATGCGACCATGTCAGAGTGTGTGGGGGAGCAACCAAAGCGCCTCTGACCAAAGGTGAAAGATGAGCGAAAAGCAAAAAAGAAAACTTGAGGAACTCAAGAGGAAGAGAGTCTCACTGGAAAGTGTATGTGAGAGTTTACAAAAGGATGCTGAGCACATGGCAGAGGAAGCAGAGAGTGCTGCTGGAACCAAAAGGGCAACATTACTTACCAAGTCCAATACTCTGAGCCGACGAGCGAAGGAGGAGAAAGAGCAGTTGGTGGTCTTAAATGCAGATACTGAAGAATAGGCTACTGAACTGTGACTCCTAACACATCAAGAGTGAATCGGTGGAAACAAAAATATTTAGGTTCTTTGCATTTTTGGAGTATTTTACTTTCTGTGCCTGTTTGTACATTGTTCACAGCCATAATACTTTATAATTACAAGGTAGTTTTATGTTAGAGCTCTTGCTCCAATAAATATGTGCCTTGTAATTAACTAAATTCTAGGCTATTCAGTTTTTTTTGCCCTCGTGATGGTCGTGGGTTGTGAAAAAAGCCTTCTTCTTAGGGGTACCGCTGGGGCCAGCCGGGCGTATGTCGTGGCTTCAGTGAGTACTTATGTTTGTCATGCTGCCTGTGTACTTTATAGCGGCACAACATATTTCTGCAAATTGCATGCGTCAAATTGTCTGTCTCTCTTAAAAAATATGAAGTGTCACCAAAATTTTAAACGGGGAATCAATCTCAATGAAAAATATTCGTCAAGTAACGTTTCTAAAATAATATAGACATACTAATAATTATATATTAATAAATCGGATGAACGATGCATCCCAAATTGTATCCGCTGCGCACTTCTTAATCAGGGCAATCGCATCGTGGAGGTTTCTGCAGACGCCCAAAAAGACTTACTTAAGAAAACTGTTGCATGATAATTTGTACCATTTTCAAGGGTGGGGGGCGTGCAGTAGATGCCCCCTTTATTTTTGTGCTTCTGCCGTTCAAACCGAGCAGCACTGAGTTTGTCATGGCACCTGACGCCAAATCTACTGCTTAGCTGCTACAGACAGAACTATCTTCAAATCACCACTAGGGGGTGTCAATGCTGCAGCTTCGTTCTATGGTTGATCTTTTTCAAAGACAGTTTTTTTTCTCTCTCTCCACATAATCAACTTAACTGATTAGCGTGCTTTCATAGTAATGGTTTTTAATCCGTGTTAATCTTCTGAACAATGACTAGTAAAGGTTCTATGAGGTTGTCCTACTTACTATGGATTTTAAGTTTTTTATCAAGGTGTTAAAACGTACCACAGTTGCCAGTCCTGTGTTTTATGTCTAGCAATTTGTACAGTTTGCGTGTTCGCGAAAACACATTATATACATACATACATATATACATATACATATATATTAGTAGGCTGAATACAAGAGCAGCTGACCTGAGAAATAAGAAATAAGCTAAGCTGGACCCTCCGAATGCGTGAAGTACCCTCAGAAGGTCTACTAGAAGATGTACGTAGAAGACTACTACAGATCAGCTGATCTACACCACAGCAACAGTGATCCTGGAGCCGGACCGTCTTTGAAGACTCCGTAAATCTCCGTATAATAATATATATCTACGGGAACGAGAAAGGAGAAAGATAAAAATAATTTAATAATTTAATAATAAGAGAAAAATAGAATTAAATGCAGATACTGAAGAATAGGCTACTGAACTGTGACTCCTAACACATCAAGAGTGAATCGGTGGAAACAAAAATATTTAGGTTCTTTGCATTTTTGGAGTATTTTACTTTCTGTGCCTGTTTGTACATTGTTCACAGCCATAATACTTTATAATTACAAGGTAGTTTTATGTTAGAGCTCTTGCTCCAATAAATATGTGCCTTGTAATTAACTAAATTCTAGGCTATTCAGTTTTTTTTGCCCTCGTGATGGTCGTGGGTTGTGAAAAAAGCCTTCTTCTTAGGGGTACCGCTGGGGCCAGCCGGGCGTATGTCGTGGCTTCAGTGAGTACTTATGTTTGTCATGCTGCCTGTGTACTTTATAGCGGCACAACATATTTCTGCAAATTGCATGCGTCAAATTGTCTGTCTCTCTTAAAAAATATGAAGTGTCACCAAAATTTTAAACGGGGAATCAATCTCAATGAAAAATATTCGTCAAGTAACGTTTCTAAAATAATATAGACATACTAATAATTATATATTAATAAATCGGATGAACGATGCATCCCAAATTGTATCCGCTGCGCACTTCTTAATCAGGGCAATCGCATCGTGGAGGTTTCTGCAGACGCCCAAAAAGACTTACTTAAGAAAACTGTTGCATGATAATTTGTACCATTTTCAAGGGTGGGGGGCGTGCAGTAGATGCCCCCTTTATTTTTGTGCTTCTGCCGTTCAATGTAACCATTCAATGTGCCGTAAAAAATGTAAGGGATACCGCCTGGTTGCGGTGGTGGGATGGCTCACGGCGGGTGCCGGAAAATTTCCTTTATTTTCAAATCCAAACCTTGACAGGTATGCTGCTGTTCCAAATCATGGGTGCATGTTACAAGTGCGGAACATATTTTAACTTAGTACTAACTTAGCATCATATTTGATCTGATTCGACTGAATATCCCAGGTTTCCATCTCTCATGCATCTGGTGTGACGGGAACGAGAAAGGAGAAAGGAGAAAGCAGAGAACAAGAACAAGATTTGTAAATGGGACCCCCGGCATGAAAAATAGAATAGTTCTCGTCATTAGTGAACATGTGTCTCGTCATTGTGTATCATGGACAGTAAGAGGGGGATCAATAGAGTGTTGTTATTATAACGTCTAAAAAGTCTGTCGATAAATCAATAAGAAAATAAATGTGATTTGAAAATAAAGGAAATTTTCCGGCACCCGCCGTGAGCCATCCCACCACCGCAACCAGGCTCCAGTATCCCTTACATTTTAAGACAGGAAATATAAAATAATATAAATTATATAAAATATAATATAAATATAAATATAAATATATAAAATATATAAAATATATTTTTGGCCACAACCGGGATTCGAACCCCGGTCTCCCGTGTGAAAGGCGGCGATCTTACCACTACACTATCCAGCAACTATATAATATAAGGGAGATTTACGGGAAAATACTAATACGGGAGGACGGCGGGAAAGAGAAGTAAAATACGGTAGTTTCCCGGCCAAAACGGGAGACTTGACAGCTATGGCTGTCTCTGGCCACGCCCCCTACAGTCGGTCCGGCCCCTGTTCGCGTGTTCGCGAAAACGACTTCATTTATTTTCTTATTGATTTATCGACAGACTTTTTAGACGTTATAATAACAACACTCTATTGATCCCCCTCTTACTGTCCATGATACACAATGACGAGACATGGCCAGAGACAGCCTGCTGACCATCAAAAGAAAACAACTGGATGTGCATGTCAGGTATTGGGTGAATTATGAGAATGGCTCTCGAGTGCAGTCCTGGTTCTGGGATCACAGTACATGAGCCACTCCACCGCTGAAGACTTACTGGAGAAGTTTAAGGTAAGCCATTCAATAACATTTAAACTCATTAACGAACCCATGATTTTTAAATATCCATGGTTTATCTTTACATGTGTTTAAATGGGAGAACCATATTTATTGGTAAGCATATTTTAAAGATTTTATTGCTGCTTCATGGCTTTTGCTGCAAAAAAAATAGTTCATTGAGGAAATAGAATGTTTAAGTGTTGTGTAGCAACATGTACAGCTGTTGTACAGGCAAAAACTCTGGCTCAGTCCAAAGGAGGTGGATATAGGAATGGCTGTCATCAAGGTGGGACTTCTGTGAATTCACTGGTATCTTTACATACAAATGTATCAAACAATTGTGAAGTAAAAAATATGTGAATAACATGGAGTTTGAGCTGGTTTGATATGTACAGCTGAGGTAGTGTTAACCTTGGGCTGAGTGTGCAGAAAGATTCTGGAAATTTGACAAACCATCTTTTTGTCAGAGACAGTCAGGAGCCAAAGGCAGTGGAAGTGACCTTGGTGTCCTTCAGATTAAAAAAAATTGCCAGATTGTGCTCTCAAAAATGTGCAAAAAGGCCTTGGATAAATGCCCTCTGAAGTACTCGATTGTACATGAGATGACGTGCTTGGACCCAAACAAAATGCACACCAGCCAGATAACTGCCAGCAGAAAAGGAGAAATCTCATGCAGAAGTTTGCGCAGGAGAATCGGTTGGCAGGCAGGATATCTGCTGGTAAATCATAGGATAAGAATAGGATAGTTCAGAATATTATTTTTAAATTATGCTTTTCTTTTTTCACATCTAACTGAATCAGGGACGGATTACAAACCGGGTTAGCGGGGCCGCTGCCCAGGGGCCCTTGGGGTGCAGGGGGCCCGTGGGCCCCAAGCCCAAAACAATTTGCAACGCTTATCAGCAATGTATTTTCGTTTGTCTATTTTAGAGGGCCTACATTCTTTGATCCTCTGCCTACAAGGTCCCCTGACCCTATAGGGAGGGTGTTTGGCTGCCAAGGGCCCTTGACTTGTGGTGGTTGTGGTGGTGGTGCAGGTGGTGGTGGTGGGGGGGGGCCTCGCGAACGTTTTACCCAGGGGCCCACACAACCCATAATCCGTCCCTGAACTGAATAGTGTTAACACGTAGATTTTAGCAGTATTTAGAAGACCGACTCTTGGTGTTTGAAAAGAAGCATCAGCCCAGTTATATTTTCTTTGATGAGCCTAGAGATATCTCAAGATTAAATTAAAATGATTGCACATTTATGGTATCATAGGAAAATTGGGTTATAAATCACTTTCCTATTCTACATGTGATTCTGTGTATTGACATTGTTGATCTGCATCTAATCTACTGTAATTAATGTAATTACAGGTGATGCAATATCCCAGCAGTCTGATAATCACCTGCACAATGAGGCAAAAGGCTTGGATTTTATATCCTTCATTCCTTCAGCACCATCCAAAGTTGATGTCTTTTTACATCAAAAAGTTAGTGGGCCTTATCCTGACCTCTGGATGTTCTGCAAGAACTTGCTGCTGCTGTCCTATGGGCAAGCCGAAGTGGAACGAATAGAGGTGGAGACCTGCAACTTATCAGAGGAAACAGTTGTTGCACAGAGGCTTATATGCGACCATGTCAGAGTGTGTGGGGGAGCAACCAAAGCGCCTCTGACCAAAGGTGAAAGATGAGCGAAAAGCAAAAAAGAAAACTTGAGGAACTCAAGAGGAAGAGAGTCTCACTGGAAAGTGTATGTGAGAGTTTACAAAAGGATGCTGAGCACATGGCAGAGGAAGCAGAGAGTGCTGCTGGAACCAAAAGGGCAACATTACTTACCAAGTCCAATACTCTGAGCCGACGAGCGAAGGAGGAGAAAGAGCAGTTGGTGGTCTTAAATGCAGATACTGAAGAATAGGCTACTGAACTGTGACTCCTAACACATCAAGAGTGAATCGGTGGAAACAAAAATATTTAGGTTCTTTGCATTTTTGGAGTATTTTACTTTCTGTGCCTGTTTGTACATTGTTCACAGCCATAATACTTTATAATTACAAGGTAGTTTTATGTTAGAGCTCTTGCTCCAATAAATATGTGCCTTGTAATTAACTAAATTCTAGGCTATTCAGTTTTTTTTGCCCTCGTGATGGTCGTGGGTTGTGAAAAAAGCCTTCTTCTTAGGGGTACCGCTGGGGCCAGCCGGGCGTATGTCGTGGCTTCAGTGAGTACTTATGTTTGTCATGCTGCCTGTGTACTTTATAGCGGCACAACATATTTCTGCAAATTGCATGCGTCAAATTGTCTGTCTCTCTTAAAAAATATGAAGTGTCACCAAAATTTTAAACGGGGAATCAATCTCAATGAAAAATATTCGTCAAGTAACGTTTCTAAAATAATATAGACATACTAATAATTATATATTAATAAATCGGATGAACGATGCATCCCAAATTGTATCCGCTGCGCACTTCTTAATCAGGGCAATCGCATCGTGGAGGTTTCTGCAGACGCCCAAAAAGACTTACTTAAGAAAACTGTTGCATGATAATTTGTACCATTTTCAAGGGTGGGGGGCGTGCAGTAGATGCCCCCTTTATTTTTGTGCTTCTGCCGTTCAAACCGAGCAGCACTGAGTTTGTCATGGCACCTGACGCCAAATCTACTGCTTAGCTGCTACAGACAGAACTATCTTCAAATCACCACTAGGGGGTGTCAATGCTGCAGCTTCGTTCTATGGTTGATCTTTTTCAAAGACAGTTTTTTTTCTCTCTCTCCACATAATCAACTTAACTGATTAGCGTGCTTTCATAGTAATGGTTTTTAATCCGTGTTAATCTTCTGAACAATGACTAGTAAAGGTTCTATGAGGTTGTCCTACTTACTATGGATTTTAAGTTTTTTATCAAGGTGTTAAAACGTACCACAGTTGCCAGTCCTGTGTTTTATGTCTAGCAATTTGTACAGTTTGCGTGTTCGCGAAAACGACTTCATTTATTTTATAATATATATATATATATTATATTATATAGTTGCTGGATAGTGTAGTGGTAAGATCGCCGCCTTTCACACGGGAGACCGGGGTTCGAATCCCGGTTGTGGCCAGAAACAACTGCTATCACAACTAGAGATTGATGAGGTACAACACGATTGCTACGACAAGGGGGAGCCAGGACGACAGGTCAGGGGGGAGATATCATCATCCCCACATTCCGAGATTATATACATACATATATTATATACATACATACATATATACATATACATATATATTAGTAGGCTGAATACAAGAGCAGCTGACCTGAGAAATAAGAAATAAGCTAAGCTGGACCCTCCGAATGCGTGAAGTACCCTCAGAAGGTCTACTAGAAGATGTACGTAGAAGACTACTACAGATCAGCTGATCTTACGGACCGTCTTTGAAGACTCCGTAAATCTCCGTATAATAATATATATCTACGGGAACGAGAAAGGAGAAAGATAAAAATAATAAGAGAATAAAGAATAAAATAATAAGAGAAAAATAGAATAGTTCTCGTCATTAGTGAACGTGTGTATCGTGGACAGTAATCAATGTTATTATAACGTCTAAAAAGTCTATCAATAAGAAAATAAATGAAGTCGTTTTCGCGAACAGGGGCCGGACCGACTGTAGGGGGCGTGGCCAGAGACAGCCTGCTGACCATATATTTTATATATTTATATTTATATTATATTTTATATAATTTATAAATTTATTTATTAAAATGTAAGGGATACTGGAGCCTGGTTGCGGTGGTGGGATGGCTCACGGCGGGTGCCGGAAAATTTCCTTTATTTTCAAATCCAAACCTTGACAGGTATGCTGCTGTTCCAAATCATGGGTGCAAGTGCGGAACATATTTTAACTTAGTACTAACTTAGCATCATATTTGATCTGATTCGACTGAATATCCCAGGTTTCCATCTCTCATGCATCTGGTGTGACGGGAACGAGAAAGGAGAAAGCAGAGAACAAGAACAAGATTTGTAAATGGGACCCCCGGCATGAAAAATAGAATAGTTCTCGTCATTAGTGAACATGTGTCTCGTCATTGTGTATCATGGACAGTAAGAGGGGGATCAATAGAGTGTTGTTATTATAACGTCTAAAAAGTCTGTCGATAAATCAATAAGAAAATAAATGTGATTTGAAAATAAAGGAAATTTTCCGGCACCCGCCGTGAGCCATCCCACCACCGCAACCAGGCTCCAGTATCCCTTACATTTTAAGACAGGAAATATAAAATAATATAAATTATATAAAATATAATATAAATATAAATATAAATATATAAAATATATAAAATATATTTTTGGCCACAACCGGGATTCGAACCCCGGTCTCCCGTGTGAAAGGCGGCGATCTTACCACTACACTATCCAGCAACTATATAATATAAGGGAGATTTACGGGAAAATACTAATACGGGAGGACGGCGGGAAAGAGAAGTAAAATACGGTAGTTTCCCGGCCAAAACGGGAGACTTGACAGCTATGGCTGTCTCTGGCCACGCCCCCTACAGTCGGTCCGGCCCCTGTTCGCGTGTTCGCGAAAACGACTTCATTTATTTTCTTATTGATTTATCGACAGACTTTTTAGACGTTATAATAACAACACTCTATTGATCCCCCTCTTACTGTCCATGATACACAATGACGAGACATGGCCAGAGACAGCCTGCTGACCATCAAAAGAAAACAACTGGATGTGCATGTCAGGTATTGGGTGAATTATGAGAATGGCTCTCGAGTGCAGTCCTGGTTCTGGGATCACAGTACATGAGCCACTCCACCGCTGAAGACTTACTGGAGAAGTTTAAGGTAAGCCATTCAATAACATTTAAACTCATTAACGAACCCATGATTTTTAAATATCCATGGTTTATCTTTACATGTGTTTAAATGGGAGAACCATATTTATTGGTAAGCATATTTTAAAGATTTTATTGCTGCTTCATGGCTTTTGCTGCAAAAAAAATAGTTCATTGAGGAAATAGAATGTTTAAGTGTTGTGTAGCAACATGTACAGCTGTTGTACAGGCAAAAACTCTGGCTCAGTCCAAAGGAGGTGGATATAGGAATGGCTGTCATCAAGGTGGGACTTCTGTGAATTCACTGGTATCTTTACATACAAATGTATCAAACAATTGTGAAGTAAAAAATATGTGAATAACATGGAGTTTGAGCTGGTTTGATATGTACAGCTGAGGTAGTGTTAACCTTGGGCTGAGTGTGCAGAAAGATTCTGGAAATTTGACAAACCATCTTTTTGTCAGAGACAGTCAGGAGCCAAAGGCAGTGGAAGTGACCTTGGTGTCCTTCAGATTAAAAAAAATTGCCAGATTGTGCTCTCAAAAATGTGCAAAAAGGCCTTGGATAAATGCCCTCTGAAGTACTCGATTGTACATGAGATGACGTGCTTGGACCCAAACAAAATGCACACCAGCCAGATAACTGCCAGCAGAAAAGGAGAAATCTCATGCAGAAGTTTGCGCAGGAGAATCGGTTGGCAGGCAGGATATCTGCTGGTAAATCATAGGATAAGAATAGGATAGTTCAGAATATTATTTTTAAATTATGCTTTTCTTTTTTCACATCTAACTGAATCAGGGACGGATTACAAACCGGGTTAGCGGGGCCGCTGCCCAGGGGCCCTTGGGGTGCAGGGGGCCCGTGGGCCCCAAGCCCAAAACAATTTGCAACGCTTATCAGCAATGTATTTTCGTTTGTCTATTTTAGAGGGCCTACATTCTTTGATCCTCTGCCTACAAGGTCCCCTGACCCTATAGGGAGGGTGTTTGGCTGCCAAGGGCCCTTGACTTGTGGTGGTTGTGGTGGTGGTGCAGGTGGTGGTGGTGGGGGGGGGCCTCGCGAACGTTTTACCCAGGGGCCCACACAACCCATAATCCGTCCCTGAACTGAATAGTGTTAACACGTAGATTTTAGCAGTATTTAGAAGACCGACTCTTGGTGTTTGAAAAGAAGCATCAGCCCAGTTATATTTTCTTTGATGAGCCTAGAGATATCTCAAGATTAAATTAAAATGATTGCACATTTATGGTATCATAGGAAAATTGGGTTATAAATCACTTTCCTATTCTACATGTGATTCTGTGTATTGACATTGTTGATCTGCATCTAATCTACTGTAATTAATGTAATTACAGGTGATGCAATATCCCAGCAGTCTGATAATCACCTGCACAATGAGGCAAAAGGCTTGGATTTTATATCCTTCATTCCTTCAGCACCATCCAAAGTTGATGTCTTTTTACATCAAAAAGTTAGTGGGCCTTATCCTGACCTCTGGATGTTCTGCAAGAACTTGCTGCTGCTGTCCTATGGGCAAGCCGAAGTGGAACGAATAGAGGTGGAGACCTGCAACTTATCAGAGGAAACAGTTGTTGCACAGAGGCTTATATGCGACCATGTCAGAGTGTGTGGGGGAGCAACCAAAGCGCCTCTGACCAAAGGTGAAAGATGAGCGAAAAGCAAAAAAGAAAACTTGAGGAACTCAAGAGGAAGAGAGTCTCACTGGAAAGTGTATGTGAGAGTTTACAAAAGGATGCTGAGCACATGGCAGAGGAAGCAGAGAGTGCTGCTGGAACCAAAAGGGCAACATTACTTACCAAGTCCAATACTCTGAGCCGACGAGCGAAGGAGGAGAAAGAGCAGTTGGTGGTCTTAAATGCAGATACTGAAGAATAGGCTACTGAACTGTGACTCCTAACACATCAAGAGTGAATCGGTGGAAACAAAAATATTTAGGTTCTTTGCATTTTTGGAGTATTTTACTTTCTGTGCCTGTTTGTACATTGTTCACAGCCATAATACTTTATAATTACAAGGTAGTTTTATGTTAGAGCTCTTGCTCCAATAAATATGTGCCTTGTAATTAACTAAATTCTAGGCTATTCAGTTTTTTTTGCCCTCGTGATGGTCGTGGGTTGTGAAAAAAGCCTTCTTCTTAGGGGTACCGCTGGGGCCAGCCGGGCGTATGTCGTGGCTTCAGTGAGTACTTATGTTTGTCATGCTGCCTGTGTACTTTATAGCGGCACAACATATTTCTGCAAATTGCATGCGTCAAATTGTCTGTCTCTCTTAAAAAATATGAAGTGTCACCAAAATTTTAAACGGGGAATCAATCTCAATGAAAAATATTCGTCAAGTAACGTTTCTAAAATAATATAGACATACTAATAATTATATATTAATAAATCGGATGAACGATGCATCCCAAATTGTATCCGCTGCGCACTTCTTAATCAGGGCAATCGCATCGTGGAGGTTTCTGCAGACGCCCAAAAAGACTTACTTAAGAAAACTGTTGCATGATAATTTGTACCATTTTCAAGGGTGGGGGGCGTGCAGTAGATGCCCCCTTTATTTTTGTGCTTCTGCCGTTCAAACCGAGCAGCACTGAGTTTGTCATGGCACCTGACGCCAAATCTACTGCTTAGCTGCTACAGACAGAACTATCTTCAAATCACCACTAGGGGGTGTCAATGCTGCAGCTTCGTTCTATGGTTGATCTTTTTCAAAGACAGTTTTTTTTCTCTCTCTCCACATAATCAACTTAACTGATTAGCGTGCTTTCATAGTAATGGTTTTTAATCCGTGTTAATCTTCTGAACAATGACTAGTAAAGGTTCTATGAGGTTGTCCTACTTACTATGGATTTTAAGTTTTTTATCAAGGTGTTAAAACGTACCACAGTTGCCAGTCCTGTGTTTTATGTCTAGCAATTTGTACAGTTTGCGTGTTCGCGAAAACGACTTCATTTATTTTATAATATATATATATATATATATTATATTATATAGTTGCTGGATAGTGTAGTGGTAAGATCGCCGCCTTTCACACGGGAGACCGGGGTTCGAATCCCGGTTGTGGCCAGAAACAACTGCTATCACAACTAGAGATTGATGAGGTACAACACGATTGCTACGACAAGGGGGAGCCAGGACGACAGGTCAGGGGGGAGATATCATCATCCCCACATTCCGAGATTATATACATACATATATTATATACATACATACATATATACATATACATATATATTAGTAGGCTGAATACAAGAGCAGCTGACCTGAGAAATAAGAAATACCCTCCGAATGCGTGAAGTACCCTCAGAAGGTCTACTAGAAGATGTACGTAGAAGACTACTACAGATCAGCTGATCTTACGGACCGTCTTTGAAGACTCCGTAAATCTCCGTATAATAATATATATCTACGGGAACGAGAAAGGAGAAAGATAAAAATAATAAGAGAATAAAGAATAAAATAATAAGAGAAAAATAGAATAGTTCTCGTCATTAGTGAACGTGTGTATCGTGGACAGTAATCAATGTTATTATAACGTCTAAAAAGTCTATCAATAAGAAAATAAATGAAGTCGTTTTCGCGAACAGGGGCCGGACCGACTGTAGGGGGCGTGGCCAGAGACAGCCTGCTGACCATATATTTTATATATTTATATTTATATTATATTTTATATAATTTATATTATTTTATATTTCCTGTCTTAAAATGTAAGGGATACTGGAGCCTGGTTGCGGTGGTGGGATGGCTCACGGCGGGTGCCGGAAAATTTCCTTTATTTTCAAATCCAAACCTTGACAGGTATGCTGCTGTTCCAAATCATGGGTGCATGTTACAAGTGCGGAACATATTTTAACTTAGTACTAACTTAGCATCATATTTGATCTGATTCGACTGAATATCCCAGGTTTCCATCTCTCATGCATCTGGTGTGACGGGAACGAGAAAGGAGAAAGCAGAGAACAAGAACAAGATTTGTAAATGGGACCCCCGGCATGAAAAATAGAATAGTTCTCGTCATTAGTGAACATGTGTCTCGTCATTGTGTATCATGGACAGTAAGAGGGGGATCAATAGAGTGTTGTTATTATAACGTCTAAAAAGTCTGTCGATAAATCAATAAGAAAATAAATGTGATTTGAAAATAAAGGAAATTTTCCGGCACCCGCCGTGAGCCATCCCACCACCGCAACCAGGCTCCAGTATCCCTTACATTTTAAGACAGGAAATATAAAATAATATAAATTATATAAAATATAATATAAATATAAATATAAATATATAAAATATATAAAATATATTTTTGGCCACAACCGGGATTCGAACCCCGGTCTCCCGTGTGAAAGGCGGCGATCTTAGCACTACACTATCCAGCAACTATATAATATAAGGGAGATTTACGGGAAAATACTAATACGGGAGGACGGCGGGAAAGAGAAGTAAAATACGGTAGTTTCCCGGCCAAAACGGGAGACTTGACAGCTATGGCTGTCTCTGGCCACGCCCCCTACAGTCGGTCCGGCCCCTGTTCGCGTGTTCGCGAAAACGACTTCATTTATTTTCTTATTGATTTATCGACAGACTTTTTAGACGTTATAATAACAACACTCTATTGATCCCCCTCTTACTGTCCATGATACACAATGACGAGACATGGCCAGAGACAGCCTGCTGACCATCAAAAGAAAACAACTGGATGTGCATGTCAGGTATTGGGTGAATTATGAGAATGGCTCTCGAGTGCAGTCCTGGTTCTGGGATCACAGTACATGAGCCACTCCACCGCTGAAGACTTACTGGAGAAGTTTAAGGTAAGCCATTCAATAACATTTAAACTCATTAACGAACCCATGATTTTTAAATATCCATGGTTTATCTTTACATGTGTTTAAATGGGAGAACCATATTTATTGGTAAGCATATTTTAAAGATTTTATTGCTGCTTCATGGCTTTTGCTGCAAAAAAAATAGTTCATTGAGGAAATAGAATGTTTAAGTGTTGTGTAGCAACATGTACAGCTGTTGTACAGGCAAAAACTCTGGCTCAGTCCAAAGGAGGTGGATATAGGAATGGCTGTCATCAAGGTGGGACTTCTGTGAATTCACTGGTATCTTTACATACAAATGTATCAAACAATTGTGAAGTAAAAAATATGTGAATAACATGGAGTTTGAGCTGGTTTGATATGTACAGCTGAGGTAGTGTTAACCTTGGGCTGAGTGTGCAGAAAGATTCTGGAAATTTGACAAACCATCTTTTTGTCAGAGACAGTCAGGAGCCAAAGGCAGTGGAAGTGACCTTGGTGTCCTTCAGATTAAAAAAAATTGCCAGATTGTGCTCTCAAAAATGTGCAAAAAGGCCTTGGATAAATGCCCTCTGAAGTACTCGATTGTACATGAGATGACGTGCTTGGACCCAAACAAAATGCACACCAGCCAGATAACTGCCAGCAGAAAAGGAGAAATCTCATGCAGAAGTTTGCGCAGGAGAATCGGTTGGCAGGCAGGATATCTGCTGGTAAATCATAGGATAAGAATAGGATAGTTCAGAATATTATTTTTAAATTATGCTTTTCTTTTTTCACATCTAACTGAATCAGGGACGGATTACAAACCGGGTTAGCGGGGCCGCTGCCCAGGGGCCCTTGGGGTGCAGGGGGCCCGTGGGCCCCAAGCCCAAAACAATTTGCAACGCTTATCAGCAATGTATTTTCGTTTGTCTATTTTAGAGGGCCTACATTCTTTGATCCTCTGCCTACAAGGTCCCCTGACCCTATAGGGAGGGTGTTTGGCTGCCAAGGGCCCTTGACTTGTGGTGGTTGTGGTGGTGGTGCAGGTGGTGGTGGTGGGGGGGGGCCTCGCGAACGTTTTACCCAGGGGCCCACACAACCCATAATCCGTCCCTGAACTGAATAGTGTTAACACGTAGATTTTAGCAGTATTTAGAAGACCGACTCTTGGTGTTTGAAAAGAAGCATCAGCCCAGTTATATTTTCTTTGATGAGCCTAGAGATATCTCAAGATTAAATTAAAATGATTGCACATTTATGGTATCATAGGAAAATTGGGTTATAAATCACTTTCCTATTCTACATGTGATTCTGTGTATTGACATTGTTGATCTGCATCTAATCTACTGTAATTAATGTAATTACAGGTGATGCAATATCCCAGCAGTCTGATAATCACCTGCACAATGAGGCAAAAGGCTTGGATTTTATATCCTTCATTCCTTCAGCACCATCCAAAGTTGATGTCTTTTTACATCAAAAAGTTAGTGGGCCTTATCCTGACCTCTGGATGTTCTGCAAGAACTTGCTGCTGCTGTCCTATGGGCAAGCCGAAGTGGAACGAATAGAGGTGGAGACCTGCAACTTATCAGAGGAAACAGTTGTTGCACAGAGGCTTATATGCGACCATGTCAGAGTGTGTGGGGGAGCAACCAAAGCGCCTCTGACCAAAGGTGAAAGATGAGCGAAAAGCAAAAAAGAAAACTTGAGGAACTCAAGAGGAAGAGAGTCTCACTGGAAAGTGTATGTGAGAGTTTACAAAAGGATGCTGAGCACATGGCAGAGGAAGCAGAGAGTGCTGCTGGAACCAAAAGGGCAACATTACTTACCAAGTCCAATACTCTGAGCCGACGAGCGAAGGAGGAGAAAGAGCAGTTGGTGGTCTTAAATGCAGATACTGAAGAATAGGCTACTGAACTGTGACTCCTAACACATCAAGAGTGAATCGGTGGAAACAAAAATATTTAGGTTCTTTGCATTTTTGGAGTATTTTACTTTCTGTGCCTGTTTGTACATTGTTCACAGCCATAATACTTTATAATTACAAGGTAGTTTTATGTTAGAGCTCTTGCTCCAATAAATATGTGCCTTGTAATTAACTAAATTCTAGGCTATTCAGTTTTTTTTGCCCTCGTGATGGTCGTGGGTTGTGAAAAAAGCCTTCTTCTTAGGGGTACCGCTGGGGCCAGCCGGGCGTATGTCGTGGCTTCAGTGAGTACTTATGTTTGTCATGCTGCCTGTGTACTTTATAGCGGCACAACATATTTCTGCAAATTGCATGCGTCAAATTGTCTGTCTCTCTTAAAAAATATGAAGTGTCACCAAAATTTTAAACGGGGAATCAATCTCAATGAAAAATATTCGTCAAGTAACGTTTCTAAAATAATATAGACATACTAATAATTATATATTAATAAATCGGATGAACGATGCATCCCAAATTGTATCCGCTGCGCACTTCTTAATCAGGGCAATCGCATCGTGGAGGTTTCTGCAGACGCCCAAAAAGACTTACTTAAGAAAACTGTTGCATGATAATTTGTACCATTTTCAAGGGTGGGGGGCGTGCAGTAGATGCCCCCTTTATTTTTGTGCTTCTGCCGTTCAAACCGAGCAGCACTGAGTTTGTCATGGCACCTGACGCCAAATCTACTGCTTAGCTGCTACAGACAGAACTATCTTCAAATCACCACTAGGGGGTGTCAATGCTGCAGCTTCGTTCTATGGTTGATCTTTTTCAAAGACAGTTTTTTTTCTCTCTCTCCACATAATCAACTTAACTGATTAGCGTGCTTTCATAGTAATGGTTTTTAATCCGTGTTAATCTTCTGAACAATGACTAGTAAAGGTTCTATGAGGTTGTCCTACTTACTATGGATTTTAAGTTTTTTATCAAGGTGTTAAAACGTACCACAGTTGCCAGTCCTGTGTTTTATGTCTAGCAATTTGTACAGTTTGCGTGTTCGCGAAAACGACTTCATTTATTTTATAATATATATATATATATTATATTATATAGTTGCTGGATAGTGTAGTGGTAAGATCGCCGCCTTTCACACGGGAGACCGGGGTTCAACTGCTATCACAACTAGAGATTGATGAGGTACAACACGATTGCTACGACAAGGGGGAGCCAGGACGACAGGTCAGGGGGGAGATATCATCATCCCCACATTCCGAGATTATATACATACATATATTATATACATACATACATATATACATATACATATATATTAGTAGGCTGAATACAAGAGCAGCTGACCTGAGAAATAAGAAATAAGCTAAGCTGGAAACCTGGACCCTCCGAATGCGTGAAGTACCCTCAGAAGGTCTACTAGAAGATGTACGTAGAAGACTACTACAGATCAGCTGATCTACACCACAGCAACAGTGATCCTGGAGCCGGACCGTCTTTGAAGACTCCGTAAATCTCCGTATAATAATATATATCTACGGGAACGAGAAAGGAGAAAGATAAAAATAATAAGAGAATAAAGAATAAAATAATAAGAGAAAAATAGAATAGTTCTCGTCATTAGTGAACGTGTGTATCGTGGACAGTAATCAATGTTATTATAACGTCTAAAAAGTCTATCAATAAGAAAATAAATGAAGTCGTTTTCGCGAACAGGGGCCGGACCGACTGTAGGGGGCGTGGCCAGAGACAGCCTGCTGACCATATATTTTATATATTTATATTTATATTATATTTTATATAATTTATATTATTTTATATTTCCTGTCTTAAAATGTAAGGGATACTGGAGCCTGGTTGCGGTGGTGGGATGGCTCACGGCGGGTGCCGGAAAATTTCCTTTATTTTCAAATCCAAACCTTGACAGGTATGCTGCTGTTCCAAATCATGGGTGCATGTTACAAGTGCGGAACATATTTTAACTTAGTACTAACTTAGCATCATATTTGATCTGATTCGACTGAATATCCCAGGTTTCCATCTCTCATGCATCTGGTGTGACGGGAACGAGAAAGGAGAAAGCAGAGAACAAGAACAAGATTTGTAAATGGGACCCCCGGCATGAAAAATAGA
Organism: Brienomyrus brachyistius; assembly: GCF_023856365.1. Lineage (NCBI taxonomy): Eukaryota > Metazoa > Chordata > Actinopteri > Osteoglossiformes > Mormyridae > Brienomyrus > Brienomyrus brachyistius. The sequence goes on along the minus strand of NW_026042629.1, from coordinate 113,243 downwards.
ATAGTTCTCGTCATTAGTGAACATGTGTCTCGTCATTGTGTATCATGGACAGTAAGAGGGGGTTGTTATTATAACGTCTAAAAAGTCTGTCGATAAATCAATAAGAAAATAAATGTGATTTGAAAATAAAGGAAATTTTCCGGCACCCGCCGTGAGCCATCCCACCACCGCAACCAGGCTCCAGTATCCCTTACATTTTAAGACAGGAAATATAAAATAATATAAATTATATAAAATATAATATAAATATAAATATAAATATATAAAATATATAAAATATATTTTTGGCCACAACCGGGATTCGAACCCCGGTCTCCCGTGTGAAAGGCGGCGATCTTACCACTACACTATCCAGCAACTATATAATATAAGGGAGATTTACGGGAAAATACTAATACGGGAGGACGGCGGGAAAGAGAAGTAAAATACGGTAGTTTCCCGGCCAAAACGGGAGACTTGACAGCTATGGCTGTCTCTGGCCACGCCCCCTACAGTCGGTCCGGCCCCTGTTCGCGTGTTCGCGAAAACGACTTCATTTATTTTCTTATTGATTTATCGACAGACTTTTTAGACGTTATAATAACAACACTCTATTGATCCCCCTCTTACTGTCCATGATACACAATGACGAGACATGGCCAGAGACAGCCTGCTGACCATCAAAAGAAAACAACTGGATGTGCATGTCAGGTATTGGGTGAATTATGAGAATGGCTCTCGAGTGCAGTCCTGGTTCTGGGATCACAGTACATGAGCCACTCCACCGCTGAAGACTTACTGGAGAAGTTTAAGGTAAGCCATTCAATAACATTTAAACTCATTAACGAACCCATGATTTTTAAATATCCATGGTTTATCTTTACATGTGTTTAAATGGGAGAACCATATTTATTGGTAAGCATATTTTAAAGATTTTATTGCTGCTTCATGGCTTTTGCTGCAAAAAAAATAGTTCATTGAGGAAATAGAATGTTTAAGTGTTGTGTAGCAACATGTACAGCTGTTGTACAGGCAAAAACTCTGGCTCAGTCCAAAGGAGGTGGATATAGGAATGGCTGTCATCAAGGTGGGACTTCTGTGAATTCACTGGTATCTTTACATACAAATGTATCAAACAATTGTGAAGTAAAAAATATGTGAATAACATGGAGTTTGAGCTGGTTTGATATGTACAGCTGAGGTAGTGTTAACCTTGGGCTGAGTGTGCAGAAAGATTCTGGAAATTTGACAAACCATCTTTTTGTCAGAGACAGTCAGGAGCCAAAGGCAGTGGAAGTGACCTTGGTGTCCTTCAGATTAAAAAAAATTGCCAGATTGTGCTCTCAAAAATGTGCAAAAAGGCCTTGGATAAATGCCCTCTGAAGTACTCGATTGTACATGAGATGACGTGCTTGGACCCAAACAAAATGCACACCAGCCAGATAACTGCCAGCAGAAAAGGAGAAATCTCATGCAGAAGTTTGCGCAGGAGAATCGGTTGGCAGGCAGGATATCTGCTGGTAAATCATAGGATAAGAATAGGATAGTTCAGAATATTATTTTTAAATTATGCTTTTCTTTTTTCACATCTAACTGAATCAGGGACGGATTACAAACCGGGTTAGCGGGGCCGCTGCCCAGGGGCCCTTGGGGTGCAGGGGGCCCGTGGGCCCCAAGCCCAAAACAATTTGCAACGCTTATCAGCAATGTATTTTCGTTTGTCTATTTTAGAGGGCCTACATTCTTTGATCCTCTGCCTACAAGGTCCCCTGACCCTATAGGGAGGGTGTTTGGCTGCCAAGGGCCCTTGACTTGTGGTGGTTGTGGTGGTGGTGCAGGTGGTGGTGGTGGGGGGGGGCCTCGCGAACGTTTTACCCAGGGGCCCACACAACCCATAATCCGTCCCTGAACTGAATAGTGTTAACACGTAGATTTTAGCAGTATTTAGAAGACCGACTCTTGGTGTTTGAAAAGAAGCATCAGCCCAGTTATATTTTCTTTGATGAGCCTAGAGATATCTCAAGATTAAATTAAAATGATTGCACATTTATGGTATCATAGGAAAATTGGGTTATAAATCACTTTCCTATTCTACATGTGATTCTGTGTATTGACATTGTTGATCTGCATCTAATCTACTGTAATTAATGTAATTACAGGTGATGCAATATCCCAGCAGTCTGATAATCACCTGCACAATGAGGCAAAAGGCTTGGATTTTATATCCTTCATTCCTTCAGCACCATCCAAAGTTGATGTCTTTTTACATCAAAAAGTTAGTGGGCCTTATCCTGACCTCTGGATGTTCTGCAAGAACTTGCTGCTGCTGTCCTATGGGCAAGCCGAAGTGGAACGAATAGAGGTGGAGACCTGCAACTTATCAGAGGAAACAGTTGTTGCACAGAGGCTTATATGCGACCATGTCAGAGTGTGTGGGGGAGCAACCAAAGCGCCTCTGACCAAAGGTGAAAGATGAGCGAAAAGCAAAAAAGAAAACTTGAGGAACTCAAGAGGAAGAGAGTCTCACTGGAAAGTGTATGTGAGAGTTTACAAAAGGATGCTGAGCACATGGCAGAGGAAGCAGAGAGTGCTGCTGGAACCAAAAGGGCAACATTACTTACCAAGTCCAATACTCTGAGCCGACGAGCGAAGGAGGAGAAAGAGCAGTTGGTGGTCTTAAATGCAGATACTGAAGAATAGGCTACTGAACTGTGACTCCTAACACATCAAGAGTGAATCGGTGGAAACAAAAATATTTAGGTTCTTTGCATTTTTGGAGTATTTTACTTTCTGTGCCTGTTTGTACATTGTTCACAGCCATAATACTTTATAATTACAAGGTAGTTTTATGTTAGAGCTCTTGCTCCAATAAATATGTGCCTTGTAATTAACTAAATTCTAGGCTATTCAGTTTTTTTTGCCCTCGTGATGGTCGTGGGTTGTGAAAAAAGCCTTCTTCTTAGGGGTACCGCTGGGGCCAGCCGGGCGTATGTCGTGGCTTCAGTGAGTACTTATGTTTGTCATGCTGCCTGTGTACTTTATAGCGGCACAACATATTTCTGCAAATTGCATGCGTCAAATTGTCTGTCTCTCTTAAAAAATATGAAGTGTCACCAAAATTTTAAACGGGGAATCAATCTCAATGAAAAATATTCGTCAAGTAACGTTTCTAAAATAATATAGACATACTAATAATTATATATTAATAAATCGGATGAACGATGCATCCCAAATTGTATCCGCTGCGCACTTCTTAATCAGGGCAATCGCATCGTGGAGGTTTCTGCAGACGCCCAAAAAGACTTACTTAAGAAAACTGTTGCATGATAATTTGTACCATTTTCAAGGGTGGGGGGCGTGCAGTAGATGCCCCCTTTATTTTTGTGCTTCTGCCGTTCAAACCGAGCAGCACTGAGTTTGTCATGGCACCTGACGCCAAATCTACTGCTTAGCTGCTACAGACAGAACTATCTTCAAATCACCACTAGGGGGTGTCAATGCTGCAGCTTCGTTCTATGGTTGATCTTTTTCAAAGACAGTTTTTTTTCTCTCTCTCCACATAATCAACTTAACTGATTAGCGTGCTTTCATAGTAATGGTTTTTAATCCGTGTTAATCTTCTGAACAATGACTAGTAAAGGTTCTATGAGGTTGTCCTACTTACTATGGATTTTAAGTTTTTTATCAAGGTGTTAAAACGTACCACAGTTGCCAGTCCTGTGTTTTATGTCTAGCAATTTGTACAGTTTGCGTGTTCGCGAAAACGACTTCATTTATTTTATAATATATATATATATATTATATTATATAGTTGCTGGATAGTGTAGTGGTAAGATCGCCGCCTTTCACACGGGAGACCGGGGTTCAACTGCTATCACAACTAGAGATTGATGAGGTACAACACGATTGCTACGACAAGGGGGAGCCAGGACGACAGGTCAGGGGGGAGATATCATCATCCCCACATTCCGAGATTATATACATACATATATTATATACATACATACATATATACATATACATATATATTAGTAGGCTGAATACAAGAGCAGCTGACCTGAGAAATAAGAAATAAGCTAAGCTGGAAACCTGGACCCTCCGAATGCGTGAAGTACCCTCAGAAGGTCTACTAGAAGATGTACGTAGAAGACTACTACAGATCAGCTGATCTACACCACAGCAACAGTGATCCTGGAGCCGGACCGTCTTTGAAGACTCCGTAAATCTCCGTATAATAATATATATCTACGGGAACGAGAAAGGAGAAAGATAAAAATAATTTAATAATTTAATAATAAGAGAAAAATAGAATAGTTCTCGTCATTAGTGAACGTGTGTATCGTGGACAGTAATCAATAGAGTGTTGTTATTATAACGTCTAAAAAGTCTGTCGATAAATCAATAAGAAAATAAATGAAGTCGTTTTCGCGAACAGGGGCCGGACCGACTGTAGGGGGCGTGGCCAGAGACAGCCTGCTGACCATATATTTTATATATTTATATTTATATTATATTTTATATAATTTATATTATTTTATATTTCCTGTCTTAAAATGTAAGGGATACTGGAGCCTGGTTGCGGTGGTGGGATGGCTCACGGCGGGTGCCGGAAAATTTCCTTTATTTTCAAATCCAAACCTTGACAGGTATGCTGCTGTTCCAAATCATGGGTGCATGTTACAAGTGCGGAACATATTTTAACTTAGTACTAACTTAGCATCATATTTGATCTGATTCGACTGAATATCCCAGGTTTCCATCTCTCATGCATCTGGTGTGACGGGAACGAGAAAGGAGAAAGCAGAGAACAAGAACAAGATTTGTAAATGGGACCCCCGGCATGAAAAATAGAATAGTTCTCGTCATTAGTGAACATGTGTCTCGTCATTGTGTATCATGGACAGTAAGAGGGGGTTGTTATTATAACGTCTAAAAAGTCTGTCGATAAATCAATAAGAAAATAAATGTGATTTGAAAATAAAGGAAATTTTCCGGCACCCGCCGTGAGCCATCCCACCACCGCAACCAGGCTCCAGTATCCCTTACATTTTAAGACAGGAAATATAAAATAATATAAATTATATAAAATATAATATAAATATAAATATAAATATAAATATATAAAATATATAAAATATATTTTTGGCCACAACCGGGATTCGAACCCCGGTCTCCCGTGTGAAAGGCGGCGATCTTACCACTACACTATCCAGCAACTATATAATATAAGGGAGATTTACGGGAAAATACTAATACGGGAGGACGGCGGGAAAGAGAAGTAAAATACGGTAGTTTCCCGGCCAAAACGGGAGACTTGACAGCTATGGCTGTCTCTGGCCACGCCCCCTACAGTCGGTCCGGCCCCTGTTCGCGTGTTCGCGAAAACGACTTCATTTATTTTCTTATTGATTTATCGACAGACTTTTTAGACGTTATAATAACAACACTCTATTGATCCCCCTCTTACTGTCCATGATACACAATGACGAGACATGGCCAGAGACAGCCTGCTGACCATCAAAAGAAAACAACTGGATGTGCATGTCAGGTATTGGGTGAATTATGAGAATGGCTCTCGAGTGCAGTCCTGGTTCTGGGATCACAGTACATGAGCCACTCCACCGCTGAAGACTTACTGGAGAAGTTTAAGGTAAGCCATTCAATAACATTTAAACTCATTAACGAACCCATGATTTTTAAATATCCATGGTTTATCTTTACATGTGTTTAAATGGGAGAACCATATTTATTGGTAAGCATATTTTAAAGATTTTATTGCTGCTTCATGGCTTTTGCTGCAAAAAAAATAGTTCATTGAGGAAATAGAATGTTTAAGTGTTGTGTAGCAACATGTACAGCTGTTGTACAGGCAAAAACTCTGGCTCAGTCCAAAGGAGGTGGATATAGGAATGGCTGTCATCAAGGTGGGACTTCTGTGAATTCACTGGTATCTTTACATACAAATGTATCAAACAATTGTGAAGTAAAAAATATGTGAATAACATGGAGTTTGAGCTGGTTTGATATGTACAGCTGAGGTAGTGTTAACCTTGGGCTGAGTGTGCAGAAAGATTCTGGAAATTTGACAAACCATCTTTTTGTCAGAGACAGTCAGGAGCCAAAGGCAGTGGAAGTGACCTTGGTGTCCTTCAGATTAAAAAAAATTGCCAGATTGTGCTCTCAAAAATGTGCAAAAAGGCCTTGGATAAATGCCCTCTGAAGTACTCGATTGTACATGAGATGACGTGCTTGGACCCAAACAAAATGCACACCAGCCAGATAACTGCCAGCAGAAAAGGAGAAATCTCATGCAGAAGTTTGCGCAGGAGAATCGGTTGGCAGGCAGGATATCTGCTGGTAAATCATAGGATAAGAATAGGATAGTTCAGAATATTATTTTTAAATTATGCTTTTCTTTTTTCACATCTAACTGAATCAGGGACGGATTACAAACCGGGTTAGCGGGGCCGCTGCCCAGGGGCCCTTGGGGTGCAGGGGGCCCGTGGGCCCCAAGCCCAAAACAATTTGCAACGCTTATCAGCAATGTATTTTCGTTTGTCTATTTTAGAGGGCCTACATTCTTTGATCCTCTGCCTACAAGGTCCCCTGACCCTATAGGGAGGGTGTTTGGCTGCCAAGGGCCCTTGACTTGTGGTGGTTGTGGTGGTGGTGCAGGTGGTGGTGGTGGGGGGGGGCCTCGCGAACGTTTTACCCAGGGGCCCACACAACCCATAATCCGTCCCTGAACTGAATAGTGTTAACACGTAGATTTTAGCAGTATTTAGAAGACCGACTCTTGGTGTTTGAAAAGAAGCATCAGCCCAGTTATATTTTCTTTGATGAGCCTAGAGATATCTCAAGATTAAATTAAAATGATTGCACATTTATGGTATCATAGGAAAATTGGGTTATAAATCACTTTCCTATTCTACATGTGATTCTGTGTATTGACATTGTTGATCTGCATCTAATCTACTGTAATTAATGTAATTACAGGTGATGCAATATCCCAGCAGTCTGATAATCACCTGCACAATGAGGCAAAAGGCTTGGATTTTATATCCTTCATTCCTTCAGCACCATCCAAAGTTGATGTCTTTTTACATCAAAAAGTTAGTGGGCCTTATCCTGACCTCTGGATGTTCTGCAAGAACTTGCTGCTGCTGTCCTATGGGCAAGCCGAAGTGGAACGAATAGAGGTGGAGACCTGCAACTTATCAGAGGAAACAGTTGTTGCACAGAGGCTTATATGCGACCATGTCAGAGTGTGTGGGGGAGCAACCAAAGCGCCTCTGACCAAAGGTGAAAGATGAGCGAAAAGCAAAAAAGAAAACTTGAGGAACTCAAGAGGAAGAGAGTCTCACTGGAAAGTGTATGTGAGAGTTTACAAAAGGATGCTGAGCACATGGCAGAGGAAGCAGAGAGTGCTGCTGGAACCAAAAGGGCAACATTACTTACCAAGTCCAATACTCTGAGCCGACGAGCGAAGGAGGAGAAAGAGCAGTTGGTGGTCTTAAATGCAGATACTGAAGAATAGGCTACTGAACTGTGACTCCTAACACATCAAGAGTGAATCGGTGGAAACAAAAATATTTAGGTTCTTTGCATTTTTGGAGTATTTTACTTTCTGTGCCTGTTTGTACATTGTTCACAGCCATAATACTTTATAATTACAAGGTAGTTTTATGTTAGAGCTCTTGCTCCAATAAATATGTGCCTTGTAATTAACTAAATTCTAGGCTATTCAGTTTTTTTTGCCCTCGTGATGGTCGTGGGTTGTGAAAAAAGCCTTCTTCTTAGGGGTACCGCTGGGGCCAGCCGGGCGTATGTCGTGGCTTCAGTGAGTACTTATGTTTGTCATGCTGCCTGTGTACTTTATAGCGGCACAACATATTTCTGCAAATTGCATGCGTCAAATTGTCTGTCTCTCTTAAAAAATATGAAGTGTCACCAAAATTTTAAACGGGGAATCAATCTCAATGAAAAATATTCGTCAAGTAACGTTTCTAAAATAATATAGACATACTAATAATTATATATTAATAAATCGGATGAACGATGCATCCCAAATTGTATCCGCTGCGCACTTCTTAATCAGGGCAATCGCATCGTGGAGGTTTCTGCAGACGCCCAAAAAGACTTACTTAAGAAAACTGTTGCATGATAATTTGTACCATTTTCAAGGGTGGGGGGCGTGCAGTAGATGCCCCCTTTATTTTTGTGCTTCTGCCGTTCAAACCGAGCAGCACTGAGTTTGTCATGGCACCTGACGCCAAATCTACTGCTTAGCTGCTACAGACAGAACTATCTTCAAATCACCACTAGGGGGTGTCAATGCTGCAGCTTCGTTCTATGGTTGATCTTTTTCAAAGACAGTTTTTTTTCTCTCTCTCCACATAATCAACTTAACTGATTAGCGTGCTTTCATAGTAATGGTTTTTAATCCGTGTTAATCTTCTGAACAATGACTAGTAAAGGTTCTATGAGGTTGTCCTACTTACTATGGATTTTAAGTTTTTTATCAAGGTGTTAAAACGTACCACAGTTGCCAGTCCTGTGTTTTATGTCTAGCAATTTGTACAGTTTCTTCAGTATAAACACATGCCATGATCTGTGAGAATCTCCTCCAGAACTCTGCATTTCCTCAAGATCTTTTTGTAATATTGCATCATGGCACTGCTCAGAACAACACAGATGGTGCATAACAACACAAGGGAGTACAAGACAACATGGTGCAGAAACAGTGCGATACAAAGCAGGACAAAACTGGATGATACGTGGTCAGTGGTGGATAAAGTGCAGTAACAGCTGTACAGTGCAGCTGCCGTGGAAATGACTGTTACAGGGGATGCAAAAGCTGCAGGTTTGAATTGTTTGGCGAATGAAGCTGTTCATGAATCTGCTAGTCAGTGTTTGTGGATGGTGGTCAGAGTCCTGGATTATAGACTGAACCTTGTTACTGTGGCAGTTAAAGTACAGCTGGTCAATGGAGGGCAGTTCAGTGCGAATGATGTTCTTAACAGACTTCGCAATGTACTGCCTTCCTGTCATGTGGCTCCACCATACCATAGTACTACTGTAAGAACTAGGGATGTAACGATACATTCAACTCACCATTTGATACGATTCACGATTCTGAGTTCACGATACAATTTTCTCATTTTTTGCAGAATGAGCTGCAGACAAATATATTCAAAAATATTCTTATATTTATCTTTCTGAACTGTTGACACTGTTGTGAACAGTGCAACTGAATTTGAATAAAATACTGTTGAAAAAAATCCCAAATCAAAATAAGTAAATAAAAAAAAATAAATCAAATAAATAAGCTAAGGTTTGCATGTGCAGGTTTTTAGCGTGCTTTGCCCTTTTAATAATCTTCACTCAGCTCACGGTGGTGCCAGTGGACCTGTTTGTGTATGTTATCAGTCTATTACAATGTTTGCATGCAGTTTATGTCTTGTCTGTGCTTTTCTCGCTGTTTCCTCCTCGTTTGTGATTACCGGAAAGCTAATATGCTGCCACACCGCCAATTGAAGATCGGGCGGTGCGTCCATCCATCCATTTTCTGAAACCACTTAATCCCAACTGGGATCGCGGGGGAGACCGGAGCCTATCCCGGGAACAAGGGGCGCAGACAGGAACCAAGCCCAGGCAGTCACCTACACACCGCAGGTCGCACACACTCACACAACTACAGGGCCAATTTAGACTCACCAGTCAACCTATCCTGCATGCTTTTGGACTGTGGGAGGAACCTGGAGTCCCCGGCGAAAACGGGGAGAGCATGCGAACTCCACACAGAAAGGGCCCTGGACCGAAGCCAGCACTAACCACTGTGCCGTCCTCAGTTTCAAATTCATTCATCATCTCGCGTTCGCTCAAAACCAAAAACTGACGTACGATGTCGACGTGATACGCAGTGACATCTGACGTCAAACTCACATTGTGAAATCAAATGTAATATTACACCAGTTTTTCTGTTAAAGTACTGTGAAGTACTCCTACAATAGTGATTCATTTTCCACATCAGCCGGTTTAAATCTTCATGCATTTGCACCGATTTTTAACTGATTTGTGATTCATCATTACATGCCAGGGCCAGCAGCTCTGCATGGCTCGACCCTCATAAACATTCTCCACACATGCTGTTCAGGCAGTGGCCACAGAAATTCCCCCAGTGAACTTTATGCTTTCTGTCGGAGAGTATGCTGTGTTCTGGCCTTAAACCCTGCATACTACTTTGCAGACTTTGATCCTCTTAACAACAATTGGCATTTCTGGTGGCTGAATATCCATCCATCCGTCATCCAACTGCATGCTTAAAAGCTGTGAATAATAGTAATAATTCTTAAAATTGCAACTATCTAGAATTTCAGCCTAGTTACTCAGCTAAATTACTATTTAAACCTAGAATAATTTCTATAAGGGGCGGCATGGTGGTGCAGTGGTTAGCACTGTCGCCTCACACCTCTGGGACCCGGGTTCGTGTCTCCGCCTGGGTCACATGTGTGTGGAGTTTGCATGTTCTCCCCATGTCGTTGTGGGGTTTCCTCTGGGTACTCCGGTTTCCCCCCACAGTCCAAAAACATGCTGGGGCTAATTGGAGTTGCTGAATTGCCCGTAGGTGTGTATGTGTGAGTGGATGGTGTGTGAGTGTGCCCTGCGATGGGCTGGCCCCCCATCCTGGGTTGTTCCCTGCCTCGTGCCCATTGATTCTGGGATAGGCTCCGGACCCCCCGCGACCCAATAGGATAAGCGGTTTGGAAAATGGATGGATGGATAATTTCTATATGTGTGATAGAATCAAAAAATATTTTGTTTTACATATAAATCTTCACAAGGTGTATTACACATGGTATTCCCCAGACACCGCCACCCCAACAGATGCTTTGTTTGTTAAGACAATAGCTCAGAAAGTGGTTGATCGATCTTTTGCAGCTTTTACCAAGGTTTGTACAAGCCAAAATTAAATTTTGAAACGGATCCCTGCCACACCCTGCCCTCCTGAACCTCCCGTTTCCTCCCTAGTGTGGTATAACGTGCCATGCCTGTTCCGCGTTTGTTTTACCTCTCCTTCCTGCCCTTGTGTTACTCATTTCAGGTGCCTCTAGTTTGCTCCCTGCTTAGCCTTGTATAAATGTGCTTCTCAGTCCTGCCTTTAATGTTGCTGCTGCTGTTTGCCTGTGTGTTCTTCCCTGCTTATGATTCCCCCGTGATCCAGTTGTGATCCAGTTGTCTTCATATCATGTATTCACATTCCTCAGCTGAGAGTGAACAAAGTTCTGTGGAAAGTATCTGACTACAGATAGACTTTCACCCAGTTCTCTGCGGGAGCTCTGATTACAGAGTGACTCCCCGACTACTTCTGAAGCCCTTCCTTAAGTATCCAGACCAGGTGATGGCATGTTTCTGAAGACTGACTAATTTCGGTCAATGGTTAATTTTAGGGGCATTGCTGACCTTGGTTCTCAAGTCCCCAGCCAATCAGATCACTTTAGGGGGTGGTTGTAATTCCCTTGTTCTACCATGAGAGAATCTCTCTCAGTTTGGTGGGTTGAGCCGAAGTTTCTGTATTTCTCTTAGGAAAAGCTATACTGCCTTAAATCTGAGAGTATAATACTCCTCGTCTCATGCCTATTCAAACGAGACCAAACATGCGTGTATTTGTCCCTAACATCTATGTGTGCTGAGTTATCCTGTTTATAGTGGAAAAGGTGTCTGTGTCTGGAGGCTGACAGCTGTTGTTGCTGTGGATTGATTGTGGAACTCTGGTCACTCCGGGGGTGAAAGGTCTTGCTTTTTCTGTGCTGCTCCAGTTATTCCTATCCAGTCTCTCAGGAGCCGGCAGGCCTTTGCCTTCCTTAAAAGGGGTGGTTTGACGAGTTGAGTCCAGTCTTGCCTGGGCCAGCGGAGCTCTGAAATAGACTGATGCAGGCTGATCAGAGTTGGGGCCTGCAGGACCTATAAGTTTTATGTCCTTACAGAATGTAAGTGGCATCATACTAAACTAGTGGTGTTCGAACTAGCATGGAAAGAGGCTATGGGTAGCTACAAAAAGGCTCTTAGTGCCGCCAAATCATCTAGTATCTATCAGAACTAATTGAAATAAACAAAAATAATCCTAGATTCCTATTTACTATGGTGTCCAAGCTGACTAATAACCAGACCACTGGTTATTTTCCAGTGACGACTTTATGAAACTTTTTGACCAAAAATATGCTCAATTAAACAGAACATTTTGAATATTGAATATTGGTTAACCAGTCAGAACTGATGTACTTAATTTTATCTTCAAATTCATCTACTTGTATGCTAGACCCTGTTCCATCAAAATTATTCAGCGATGCTCCCAGCATTGATTGAACCGCTACTAGCAATAGTTAAACTAAAACATATAATCATATTACCCCAATTTTATCTTCACTGCACTGGCTGCCAGTTAGATTTCGTGTTGACTACAAAACACTGCTCTTAACCTATAAAGCTGTAAATGGTCTTGCACCGCAGTATGTGAGTGACCTCATTTGCGTTCCGAATCATACACTTAGATGACGAGATGGAGGTATTCTATCCGTACCCAGAATAAAGAACATTACCTTTGGGGGAAGAGCATTTGCTCATAAAGCACCACAGCTATGGAATAAACTTCCTATTAGTGTTCGGAACTCAGACACAATCTCTGCTTTTAAGTCAAGGCTTAAGATGTACCTCTTTCGCCAGTCTTTTGGATAGTTAAATCTTCTTTTCTAAGGTGAATGGGAAATCTGGAGGTTCATAGTTATTTGAGATTGAAGGGGAAAGGGGGGATTGGTGCTGTCGTCCTGCCACTCTCGCCGATCACTTAAGCTGTGGATGGGAGGTGGCTTGACGCCAAAACCTCTGTAAACCCTCATGCCTGTGCTTCCTTCCAGGTCACTCTTTTAGGCAGGCTGTCATAGTTGCTTTAGTCCTGCCGGTTAGGTGTAGGGCAATAACTCTTCTCCATCTTCTCTTTTTCGAGCTGATACCGAGCCGACTACACCGTGTGAACCCGCACCTGGACTCCTGGATATAACTACATGAAACCAACTGGGACTTTATAACTATATGAACTCTAATGAATGTCAATGTAAATGCAGTTTCATGCTCCTTGGTCGCCCAGAGGAGGATGGGGTCCCCTTCTGAGTCTAGGTTCCACTCAAGGTTTCTTCCTGCTAGAGGGAGTTTCCTTGCCACTGTCGCCTCAGGCTTGCTTGGTGGGGTTCTGGCCGGTTAAATGTAAAGTGCTTTGTGACAATGCATGTCGTTAAAAGCGCTATATAAATAAAATTGAATTGAATTGAAGTGCTTCCTCAGATTCATTTTTAAATGTTCTCCAGCTAATTTCCACTATGGCCACGAGTTCTAGTATTTTAAATTAATATTGAAATGGTCATTTGGCTGAACAGCATCCCGACCTGTTAGAATCTTATATACCTGGATCATGTCCCCCCATAGTCTCCTTTGCTTGAGGCTAAACAGATTCAGCTCAGCGAACCTCTCCTCATAAGACATTCCTCTAAGTGCAGGAATCATTCTAGTCATCCTACGTTGCACCTTTTCCAAGGCAGCAATGTCCTTCTGAAGGTATGGTGACCAAACCTGCACACAGTATTCTAGGTGGGATCTTACCAAGGAATTATATAATCGTAGCATCACTTCTCTTGACTTACATCTCTAGGTGTGTGGAGTTTAATCCAACATCCTTTTGCCTTTTTTTAATGCTTCCCCACACTGGCAAGAGTGGGACATGGAAGTATCAACATACACACCGAGATCTTTCTCGTAATCAGCTACCTTTATTTCAGTGGAACCCATAAAATATCTGTACTTTACTATATTTACTATATTTCTGCTCCCTGCATGGATTACCTTATATTTATCTATGTTAAATTTCATCTGCCACGTATGAGCCCAGTCGCTAATTAAATCCAGATCCTGTTGTAGCCTCTCTGGACATGAGACATGATCTAACATCAATCAGAAGATACCACACCAGCAGATAATGATTTCTGGAATAGTAAAGTTAAAGGTTGGCTAATAATACCCCTCATCTCTTTTAAAACTATAGATAAGATGCCATCAGGGCCTTGCGATTTATTTATTTTGAGCTTAGCTAGGCTTTGTACCACATCAGCCTCAGTTATACATATATTGGTCATAGACATCGTTGTATTTGTACTAAATGGTGGTAAGCTATTCTACTGTGAACAGCCATTGTAAAATAATCATTAAACTCATTTATATCAATTTCATTTTCAATTATAAGGCCCTTACTATCCTGCAAATGAGTGATTTTCAGCTTTTAGAGCTCTTTCGGAGTTAAAATATTGGAAGAAACTTTTAACGTCATCCTTATAACTGTTATTAACTAAACCTGTAGACTTAGATACTCCTGCTTTATTTTGAAATCATTAGTTAATTTCCATTTGTGGAAGAAAGCCCTTTTGCTCCTGACTTTATTCTTAATTTTCGTAGTAAACCACCTGTGACATCGCGTGCTGGACGAACAGGCAGGAAGCGAGGAATCAAGGATCCGGGAAACGGAGAGTCGGGAATGAGGGTTTATTGATGAAAACAGGTACCAACAGCGAGAGATTTCAATGACAGGACTGGGGAAACAGACTTGAATGTGGACTAAATACACAGGACTACTCAAACTGACAGAAAACAGCTGGTTACAATCGGGGCAGCACACATGGTTAATGAGGGGGCGTGGCACACACGAGGATCGTACAAGCAGGTCATGACACCAGCTTGGTTGCAGTTTCCTAGATTTAGTTTTTCTGGAAACGGGTATGAAGTTCTTTTGCACTTGCAACAATGTGCTTTTAAAAAATTCCCATGCCTCTTCCACAGTATTGCTATTTAACTCCATCCGATTTACAGTTTCTAGTTTCAGTCTCATACCATTGAATTACCCTTCCTAACATTGTATACTTTTGTTTTGGACTTGGTTGAAGACTCAGGCAGCAGGAGTTGCCCCAACGTTGGTATGTCCTTATCCATAAGGGGGAGTAAACGTTCTGGTTTCCCGACCTTATAGATGAAGGAGTTGGGGGATGTTGCCAGTGACCTGCCGGATTCCAGGCAGAACAGGCCTCGCTATGCCACAGCCCTTCAGAGACTGGGCCTTCCGTGCAGAACCTCTGCATCCAAATTAGACCAGTTGTTTAACAAAACCCTAAAATGGGGTTATTTTTGACATGGAACGGGACTTTGATTCAACAACCCATTACTTAGTTGCGGCAAGTACCCAATATCAAGTATAGCTGCAAAGAATCTGCCAGAGATTTTCAGAGAAGTTCCCCAGATGCATGGACTGGACTAAGGTGCGTCAGATTAAACAGGAGCCTGGTAAATTCTGTGAGCCCCACGCCAAGTGACTGATGGAAACATACTCCAGCTACAGTGAGATGGACCCTCCAGCGGACCGAGAGTGGGATTCCCTCTGGGAGCGACAACTCGTGCAGTTGCTGGTGGATGAGCTGCAAACAGACATCAAGAAGGACTTCCAACCTCACAATCATTTACCAAACCACTTCAGGTAACTTGTAAAGATGTAGGTATTGGAGTATTCACACATTCATTTGCAGTGTCCACCTCCTGTCCGGTAAATTTGGCAGGACAAAATTTGAATAACCTATAGGCCAGACTCATGAATGCGGCTGAACGAGTAAAGGTAGAACAGGTGGCCAATCCTGTTATACAGTCCTAGTAGATTGAGAACCACCTGATTGCAACTGTAGTTGGAATCAAGGGCTGAGCAGCATGGTGGCCTGGGGGACAATTATGAAAACACAGACCCACTGATATCCTTAAAACCCACAATCAAAAGAGGAGTCAGGATGGCCAGTGACATGTGCTGGCTAAATGGGGACAACAAAGAGAGAACAGAACAAGGCAGGGAGGGATTCTGACACAGGTGCCATGCTACTTTGTTTAAATATGCTGTAATGTTTTAGTGCAAGCCTTAGACAATGGAATCTCTGAATGACGCCGCAGTCTGGCTCTTTCTGAAGGTCCTATACTGTAACCGTCCTGAGAAGTTGTTTGCATGCACTTGCTGCCTTGACACTTGTTGATGTGCGTGTGCCCTGCTCGAGCAGTAAAGGGGAGATCACATGCAGAGCTGATTTTCTGTAGTTCCTTAGAATAAAAATAGAATATTCTCTTCAAATAGGAACACATGCTGCGTTTGATTATTTCACTCCAACTCGGACAAAAACGTCACGAAAAACATCACTTCCCATTAGAAACGCCTCTTTTATGACGTTAATGTCTGACAGAATCTTCTTGTCCGAGTTGCCCCTGTGACGTAATTTCAACATGGCGGCTTACACACTCAACATTAATTCTATTTTACAAATCCTTAAAAATGTTTATTTTGTTAAATTTATTATTATCCCATCCATCCATTTTCCAAACTGCTTATCCTACTGGGTCACGGGGGGTCCGGAGCCTATCCCGGAAGCAATGGGCACGAGGCTGGGAACAACCCAGGATGGGGGGCCAGCCCATCGCAGGGCACACTCACACACACCATGCACTCTCACAAGCATTCCTACGGGCAATTTAGCAAGTCCAATTAGCCTCAGCATGTTTTTGGACTGTGGGGGGGAACCGGAGTACCCGGAGGAAACCCCACGACGACATGGGGAGAACATGCAAACTCCACACACATGTGACCCAGGCGGAGATTTGAACCTGGGTCCCAGAGGTGTGAGGCAACAGTGCTAACCAGTGCACGACCATACCGCCCATTTATTATTATTATTATTTATAATTATTAGTAATTATTAATGTAATTGCACGTGTTCGATTTAGAGAATACCATATTGTGACCGTAAACAGTATCCTAACATGCAATATCAGATTTTTACCAGACTTGTTAGTGTTTTTGGTTTGTTTGTAGTTTGTTTGCCTCTCGAAAAAAGAATATCGCTATGAATGTACTAAAATACTTTATAAAGCTTTTAATGTGGTTTGACTAGTTCCTGTTTCTTGTTTATTTGTCTGAAATAATAATCTTACTCCATAACTGCTAAAATATAAAGCAACAACACAGCAGCGTATTCATGGAGGCAGCCATGTTTGTTCCGAGTTGTGCTAGCTTGAACGGGAGATTGTTGGATGTGATGTCACCCAATTTGGAATTTCCAAGTTCCGAGAGAAAAACGAACGCACCACAAGACTCTGGCTGGAAATTTCTACAATAGAGCCATTTAGTTATTTCTAGAAAAATATTTAGAGCCAATGACCTGATGTCATTGTAACACAGGTCACTGTCCGTGGTGCTGAATTCTCTACTTGATGGGCTGGTGCTGAATGAATATGACAGCTGGCCAACATGTCTGTGTGCTTCCACTGACTGGCACCCAGACATATAATGACTTTTAACAATGAGGAGGGAAACGTCCAGACAGGAAATTAGTCAACAGTAATTAGTAATCACATATAGTTCTCATTTATCATGATGTAAAATTCAAAAACCTTTTTTTTATTATTAAGGGATAAATGTAATTGAGTTTTAATGTATCCTTTCCGCTCTTAAAATCGCAAATTATTTCTGACTATTAATCTGCACATTTTAATAATTTCATTAATATTACCTAATTGGTTTGTCTTTTTTATTAAATTTTAAAACTAGCTGTACAATTGTTGATGTTGTTGCTGTTCTGAATGTCATTGGCCTGTTGCCTTACGTCTGTCTAAACATGAGTGAGGGGATGGATGCACTATTCTATGGGGGCCTCTGTAGAGAATAAATGATCCTAATTTTATATTGAGAGAGATGGTTAATTCCTTTTTAATCCATACTGCGTTCAGAGCCCCTGTTCTGCCGTTGATCACTGCTGCATATCATCCCCAAACCAATGGCCTGGATGAGAAAACGAATGATGACATAAAATGGTAAGTCTGTTTTTGAGGTTGTTTTAGAACTGTGTGAGACAGGCTCTATTCTTTTAACATTACATCAGGAATTACTGATATTATTGACAATCAATCCCTTAATATACAGTATCTCACAAAAGTGAGTACACCCCACACATTTTTGTAAATATTTTATTATATCTTTTCAAGGGACAACGTTAAAGATATGAAACTCTGATAGAATGTAAAGTAATCAGTGTACAGCTTGTATAATGGTGTAAATTTGATGTCCCCTCAAAATAACTCAACACACAGCCATTAATGTCTGAACTGCTGGCAACAAAAGTGAGATTAAAAATGATTTGTGGCAAGATCGGATCATGTGTGTTGAAGAGTTTCTTATGACTGACAAGTAGTTATTTAAAAACATATCTTGAAACAGCAAATTACATTGTTCTTAATGCTTTTAGAAAATGACTCTTTATAATGATCTGTGAATAATAATAATTTGCTATGAATGTTTTTCCACTTCAGCTTTCCACAATTATTCTTCCCGATGAGAAAAGCTACGGCACGTTTTTTGATGAAAAAAATAAAGTAGTTGAGACAATAAGCAACAACAGCTGAAAACATCTCCTAGTAACAGGAAAAACAGAAGCAGGCATGTGGTAAACGAATACAAAAGAGGTACCAAAACACAGTTTATCATGTTGGAGATGAGGCGCTTCTGTTCAACATGAGGAAGCGGGGACGGAAAGGAGGAAGAACGGAACCGGATTTTACCGGACCTTATGTCATCCAGGCAATATGTGGCAAGCTGGTTACACTGTCTAATTCTGAAGGGGCAACTTTAAAGAACAAATACAATGTAAACCACATACAGAAGGAGCCAAACTGATGTCCCAAGTCAGGAATCACACAAGGTGCCAGAAGAGTATAAGACCAGTAAACCTCCCTCTAGCGCAGAGCTTCTGACAATCGAGAAGGATGCTGACAGTTGAAAAAAAACTCATGTCTGTGTGTTATGAAAGAATATCAATAAATGTTTCCGAAAGGGGATGACTCATTTGGTAATTATTTACGGCTTATGTTATGGCTGCCAATTTACAGTCTTTACTGAAGTCTGACTTCTTTTGAGTCACCTTTAATATAGATTGGACACTCTCTATGCAATGTGCAATACTTACATAGATGGTAAATGTTTACCTGCTTGCACAGATGGATGATTAGGTAATTAGTGTAAGTGTGTGTGTGTGTTCAATCGCATGTATGTCCAAGGTCCATAGTAAATAATATACACTGATCAAGAGATGCCCGAAAGTGGATAAAAGAGGACATTAGTGGGTGCATCACTTAGTGTAACGCGTGCAGGAAAATGAGCAGGACTGCAAGCCATATAATGACCCTTGTCTAGCTCTTAATACAGTATGCATACAGTGATGTATCTACAATGGACAGCTACTATGAGCAGATAGCACAGTACAGGTGCTTATAAGATCTGTATGCTATTTCCATCCATCCATCCATTGTCCAAACCGCTTATCCTACTGGGTCGTGGGGGGTCTGGAGCCTATCCCGGAAGCAATGGGCACGAGGCAGGGAACAACCCAGGATGGGGAGCCAGCCCATCACAGGGCACACTCACACACTATTCACTCATACATGCATACCTACGGGCAATTTAGTAACTCCAGTTAGCCTCAGCATCCATCCATCCATCCATTGTCCAAACCGCTTATCCTACTGGGTCACAGGGGGTCCGGAGTCTATCCCGGAATCAATGGGCACGAGGCAGGGAAGAACCCAGGATGGGGGGCCAGCCCATCACAGCTCACACTCACACACCATTCACTCACACATGCACACCTACGGGCAATTCAGCAACTCCAATTAGCCTCAGCATGTTTTTGGACTGTGGGGGGAAACCGGAGTACCCGGAGGAAACCCCACGACGACACGGGGAGAACATGCAAACTCCACACCCATGTGACCCAGGCAGAGACTCGAACCCGGGTCCCAGAGGTGTGAGGCAACAGTGCTAACCACTGCACCACCATGCCGCCCCCTGTATGCTATTTCATTCTATAAAAAGAAACTTACTGTACTGTACAATAAAGTATTTCACCACTGCTTCTTCCTCAGCTCCCACTGTTTGCTAGCACATGCATCTTTTGATTTCTTAGTGCAATCTGTGCTTTATTTTTTTTTTGTGAAATGTAAGTGCAGTATCTGTTTATTAAGTGCTGTGGTTTAATATGTACATTATTATTTCAGTACTGTGTATACTGTCCTTAATGTCTTGCCTCTCTCGTATAACTTGAGATACGCCCAAATTGACTTGCAACAAGTGGTCCTGGTTCCAAATGCGGAAGGCGATGGATACCTGTATTTTATATGCTGTAGTGTGCTGGGTGTCAGACATTGCAATGCACCTTGCTTTGATCTTGACCTGTTAGATCAGAGGGAGGTAATCTTATCCAGAAAGGGCCACTGTGTATGATGGTTTTCACTGCAACTCTCTGAACAGCGAACCTAACAGTTATCCCAATACCTTGATCTTGCTAGCATATTTAAATGTGTACCTATTCAGGAATAGAGTGGTGAAGGCATTCAGAGGAGGACTGATGATTATCAGAGGGAACAAAGGGGCTGGGTACTTGTCAGTATCCAGTAGAACCACCAGACTCCTACACTGAATGGTTCTGGATGTGGCACAGACGTTAATCCCTCTGTATTAGGGGATCCGTCTCCAGTTTGTACTCTTCTAGTTAATAGGTAGATTATCAGGCAGTTTTTCACCCTAGTCCAGTACTCATTGACAGCCTAATACACCGTGTTTCAGTTTGTCTTGATAGTCAATACATGTCACAGGATGTACATTACTCTGATGGGCAGGCCCTCTTACATATGATGGAAATTGCAATACCTACTTTTGGCCACGAGATGGCAGCAAGAAAATAGAAAAATTATTTTCCCACGGTCTACTAGCAGCTTTTAGATGTTAATTCTTCATAAAAATAATTTGACTTGATCCAATGTATTTTTAATACAAACAATTACCACACAAAGCTGCTAGTTTCCTCCGGTTTCCCCCCACAGTCCAAAAACATGCTGAGGCTAATTGGAGTAGCTAAATTTACCGTAGGTGTGCATGTGTGAGTGAATGGTGTGTGAGTGTGAGCTGTGATGGGCTGGCCCCCCATCCTGGGTTCTTCCCTGCCTCGTGCCCATTGATTCCGGGATAGACTCCGGACCCCCTGTGACCCAGTAGGATAAGCGGTTTGGACAATGGATGGATGGAAATAGCATACAGATTAAGCACCTGTACTGTGCTATCTGCTTATAGTAGCTGTCCATTGTAGATACATCACTGTATGCATACTGTATTAAGAGCTAGATAAGGACAGTGGGTCATTATATGGCTTGCAGTCCTGCTCATTTTCCTGCACCCGTTACACTAAGTGATACACCCACTAATGTCCTCTTTCATCCACTTTCAGGCATCTCTTGATCAGTGTATATTACTTACTATGGACCTTGGACATACATGCGATTGGACACACACACACACACACACACACTTACACTAATTACCTAATCAACCATCTGTGCAAGCAAGTAAACATGTACCATCTATATAAGTATTGTACATAGCATAGAGAGTGTCCAATCTATATTAAAGGTGACTCGAAAGAAGTCAGACTTTAGTAAAGACTGTAAATTTCTCAGCCATAACATAAGCCGTAAATAATTACCAAATGAGTCATCCCCTTTCGGAAACATTTATTGATATTCTTTCATAACACACAGACATGAGTTTTTTTTTCAACTGTCAGCATCCGATCCAAACGGGATTCCCATTTCCTTTCTGTGGGATCCAACAGAACACGGGCTGACCATCAGTCAACATGTCTTCAACCATGCAGGACAGGACCCAGTCCAGGCCAAACCTCACGGTGCTGGTGTTAATAAAAAAAATGTAAGGAACATGCAGCTGCAGCTCACACACAAACACAGTCCACAGCATCCAGAAAAAGGTCAGGCCTTTTTCTTCTTTAGCTGACTCCGCCCAGACCTCGCCCCCTTTCTGGGCGCCTCGCACTATGCCTTTGAACTGGCCCTGCAGCTTGGCCCGTTTCCTGTTTCCCAATGCAAGTCATAAGATTCACCCGTAAATGATATTTTGAATCGGAACGATATTTATTACTATTGTTTAGATTAAATATATAACGGTTTAATGATTGAATATAACTTGATATTGTTGTTTGTGTTGTTTAGTTTGAGGTTCTAGTTTCTGTCTTTATCCGCTTTCGTTTCAGTAGGCAGCTGGTTCATCCCAGGCTCAGGGTCTCTCTGCTCTTCATCAAACCCACACCCCCAGTTTGGGAGCACCCTCTCCCTCTCCTCCCCCCACGGCTGTGACTGTTACTCCTCCTTGAGGAGTAACTGCTCCGCCCCCTATCCCAGCCCCTATACCCACAGGAGTGCATCACCCAGTGAGCCGCCGCCCTGCCTGTCCCCTCACACAAGCACACACTGAAATCATGGTCCTAAGCTCTCTGTGTGGGTCACCACGATAGTACAGCACACCGACGATTACCCTCTGACTGAATCAGAATCAGCTTTATTTGGCCAAGTATGTTCACACATATTGGGAATAGTTAGACATTTAATCAAAATAATTAAGACAAGACATAAACATACAGTTCTGTTGATATGCGACGCATATAACCTCTGCATTCACAGCACTGCTTCAGTTATCGAAGAGCAAATTTCCAAAACTCACTCAGTCCGATAACCTAAAGTAATAAGTCATAATCCTCTTCATACGTTGCAGTAATGGGAATGAAATCTCACTCAGTGTTTATGTAATGGAGCAATGGAATTTCGTGAAATTTCCAAAAGTCCACAGAAATATTTAGAAAAACATTCCTGCAGACTGAGTTTTTGATATTTGCTTTTCAATTAACACAATTTTCTTCAGTCTGAGGTTTAACAGAATTCAGCCATATGCTGTTCAAAAAAAACTACACAGAACAAAAACAGAATGGACTTTACATCTGTCTGAAAGGAAAGTTGACACAGGCTGCAGCAGTGAACAAATCAATCAATGTATTAAAGTTAGGCATTAAGTAACTGGAGGCAGTATATACATAACATGATAACATGCCTTTTCTGTATTGACCATATTAAGGACGCTGTAACACTGCCCACCACATACCTGCTTCATTTATTGTTTTATACTTGCAGCTGCTTATTCAGACAGCTCGTCTACCTGTCTGTCCATGTTGCCCTCCCATGACAACTGGTCCAGCCTACAGGTGCCGTCCCATTCCGGCATGTTACCCATGAGTCATAGCGGCACCTCCGGGAGCAGCTCCAGGTGAGCCCGTGCCTCCCCTCCCCCACCTGTCCCCATGCTGAGTCTCGGGCCCCCGTCTTCCCTCTTGTTCTCGCCTATACCCACATCCTGGCCTGTGTCTGCATCGTCTCACCTCGTTAACAGGACTTTCGCCTTCTTCTGTCCTGATCCATTCAGGCCCATCATTCTGGGACATGCTTTGATTTATTTCGCCATAGTTACTCTTTGTTTTCCTTTGTACTTTGCACTCTACAAGTAAAATGAATAAAAAATAGGCATTATTTTGATATTGTTTTAGTACAGTGACACTAGTATATTTGTTGTTGTTTCCAGGCAACACTGCATGCTGATTTAACGTCTTTCCTTAATCTCCACCCCATTGCTCACACACAGCCAGTATCCCAGTTTGTGGTCAATGAGCTCCTCCTCACTCACCCCAGTCTCCTAGTCCAGTGGAATGTCCAACAGCTTGGGCTCTCAGTTCCTGCGTGTCATGCCCGGCTCGTCCGCTCCTCCTGTGTGCCACGCCCCCTGATTACCCACGTGTTTTCTCCCGATTTGTACCCAGCTGTATCTAGTTAATTTGCTCAGTCCTGTGTATTTCAGTCCGTGTCTTACCTGAGTCCAGTGTCTGTCATTGATGTTTGTATGCGTGAGATGTTTCCCCGTCCGCGCTTCCTAATTAAACTCCCGTTTTTGCCTGTCCGCTTGCTCCTTGCACGCCTTGCCCGCACGATCGCCTGCCTGCTTGTACCCGATCGTGACACTGCGCAGCTCTACAACTCATTACCCAGGGCTCTCGCACCCGGCCACAGTGCCCCTCTCAGGCTCCCCGCTGTATGACAGCACTGCCCCATCGGAAGTTCATGAAGCCTCACAGTACGACGCCTCTCCCCACGCGCGCTTAGCCACCACCGGGACTCCCATCACTCCTCCTTCCCTGTAGGGCGGCGCACTTCCATTATTATTACAGTTTCTACTGTCACTCTGTTGCTTTTCCTGGTGCTGGACTTTTGACAGATAAATACATTATTTGTTGCATTCAGTGACAAAAGATTGGTCTGTTTAACACCCTCAGTCTCCACCCTATGAGCCCCTTGTTGGCGGCAGAATCAGGAAGATGTCGGAGAAAGCAGAGGTAAAGTGAATAGTCACCTCGACAATAATGTGGAAACCGCTAATGGTGATCATGCCTGTGTGGGTGAAATGGATCACCACAGTATAAGCGGATGATGATTATAGACGATTTTTCCCTTTTTCTTTATGTCTGTTTACCATCTAATAGGCATTTTTTTTCTTTGGGATGCGTCTAGGTCAGATACGACCAAAATATTTTTCTCATTTCAGAAGTGAAAAAAAATATTGCTCTCAGATTCTGTTCAGTTGTAGTTTTTTAAAATAATGTACCTTGATTTGTGTTTGTTTAAAATGCCATTACCTGTTGCTTACTGGGCCGCTGAAAATGTCTGGCCCAGCTAAATTTCTTGGTTTAAAAATCTGGCCCAACTACTTTCCAGACCTGGACTAGCCCTACTGAATCATACACTAATGTTATTCTGTTATGTGGGCTGTTGTGATAGGGAGATTTGCTGGATGCTGCACGACGGGTGGTGTCCCTGCTGCAGAATGCCCTGTCTGAAGCAGCACCTAGAGACAGTGAGGGTTGTTGTTATCACCTTAATATTGTATATACGCAATCTGTTATTTCTTAACTAATATAATTGTAAGGTATTCTTCTAATATATTGTGCACAGCCAACAAAAAAGAGAAAAATGCAAAACCAAAGGAAGGCTTTCTTTTCTCTTAAAAGTCTTTTTTCTAAACCAACTGAGAGTCAGTTAGAGGGGTGTTCATTATCAGTATTGTTGCTGGCATTTCTGAAAATGTGCCAATTTTAGTCAAGTGGCTACTTTTCAAATGCAGTCCCTGGCCAAGATGAAGAAAGTTCATGAAGACTACATGATAATATTAAGCACTGACATAACAAACAACATTTTTTACATGCAAAATATACAGGAAATATACACTGCAACAGGCTAGGATAGACAAATAACCAAATACACTTGCAAGCCTGACCACTTTAGACCCCAGATTAGAAAATTGGTGAATGAGCATATATTTTTTCCAAGTTTTGTTTTGCTTTCAAGTTCTCACAAATAAAAAAAAAAAAAGATTTTCCCACTATAGCCAGATCCAGTTTCTGTGGGGGGCGGGGGGGGGGGGTGACAATTTGTAGTAATAACTATTTCCTGCTGAAAACCACTGGTAAACTATCCACATGTCTCTGAATATCTGTGAGTCCCGAGACCTCCATGACAGATAGATATAAGTTGCTAGTGTTGATCGGCAGGAAATCTTCTCCAAAGCCCCACCACCACCTCACACCAATCCACCCAGGGTTTACTCCAAATAAATTTGCTGGTAATACAAACCGGATCAACTTGTGGTTTGTGTCCACGTGTACTAGAGACAAAGGCCCTGGTACATTCTGCGTACAACACAGCCAAGACTTGACAACCTTTATATGATGCGCATGGAATCAACCCTATGCATGGAGGCTGCAACTCTTCTCCACCGAACCCTGTAGCCCATTGACTGCAGCCTGCATTGACTATCCTGTAGCCTGCATTTGGTAGATCATTCTTGACAGAAGAAACCAAATTGTCAAGTTCCCTAACACAGAGCTCATACTCTTTTATTCTTCTTAAGATTGTTCTTCTTGAAACACCCATCAGTGTGGCTATGCAAGGCACAGGAAGTTGAGTATGGAGCATTTCTTTCAAACATTGTTCTTCAATCAAAATCTTGGGTCGTCTATTGGTGGCAGCGACTTCCTGTGTGACACATGGGGCTGGACGTTCCAGATGTGCCCTCACAAGGTCAAAGAGCTCTTGCAAAGCCAGGGTGATAGCAGGAGGTACTTCAATGTGATTAGACAGGGCCTGCAGAAGATACAGCTCCTGATGACAAAGGAACTCCAGGTAATCCAAATTTAGTGGAGTCGCGCTGAATCCTATTTCTATTTTATGCAGAAGACTTTCGAGAAGGTGGTATCTGAGCTGTTCACAGAACAAATTATAGTTAATGAGGTGTCAAGATCTTGTCTCTGATCCACACACTAGGCCTACCATTCAAAAGTTTTAATTATGAAAATGAAATGTTTTTGTTTTGTGAGGTGCTTGTTCATGTATGATGATGTAGTGGCTGCTCTGTTTGACCGTGGTAAACCTTTTCACAAACAATATAAGTGAAGAAGTATGACATTAGATCTAAGGACCAGAGTATAATAAAGTTAAATAAAATCCATAAAAAACACTTACTCAGTGGAGATTCCAATGTAGTAGGCAGACAACTTTATGGCTTTAATAATGAGTGTATTTAGCAGCTACAAGGACAAAAGATATTATAAACCTCTCCATTTTAATGCTAATTTAATAAACATTAACAGATAGCACTTAAGGTGGTTTCGCCTATAGTCTGCTAACACTAACCCGAGAACTAATATCTGAGGAGCGTTCTTCCCAGGATTTGAATTTATTAAATTGGCTTTGTGATGTTGTATTAAGAAATTTTATTCACAATGCAATTTACCGTACATTGGCCCATTCTTTTATATACGGTAAGACGAAGCGGGAAATTCGAGCGAGCGAGTGCTGTGCAGACGCGAGCGCGTAGAGGGGATGGGTTTTCAGCACTCGAGCACACGCACGCGCGTGGTTCGACTTTTGGCCCTAATTTAACGGCGAGCGAGTGAGTGAGTGCTGTGCAATCGCGAGCGCGTAGAGAGCATGGATTTTCTGTTTTTATGCGCACGACTTTTGGCACTAATTTAACGCCATAGAAATGTGTGTTTAAAAGGGGAGGAGATCGGGTTGCAGCGCTGGTGTGAGCGGTTTCTCCGGGCAGTTCGCTCGAGGCTAACGTGGCTTTGGGAACGTGGTGTACCCGTCACCCATGCCAGGGAAGAAATCAAAACCGAAATGCTAGGAATATGGACTTCATCTTACGTCAAGCGTTTTCCCCTCCATTGACGCCCATAAAGAAAAGGCTTAAAGTCCATATTCCTAGCATTTCGGTTTTGATTTCTTGTCAGGTAAGTCTTTATGGCCAGATACATTCGCGAGAAATTTGGTGATTTGTGGTGACTGTTTTAATACATTAAGTTGCGTTACGCATTTTCACATTAAGCGTTTTAGAATGTCCCGTGGCAGGTATCCCCTTCTATTGCCCTAGGGAGGGTTGTAACCCTCGTCTGTATATTAATAAAGAATAATCCTTCTATTCCTGTCTCATGTATCTGGACCTCCCCAGCAATTTAACGAAATTTGGTGGCAGCGGTTACAAGTGAACCCGTTTAAGTTTAGCGCTCATACTTCCGTCCATATGTTTAAGACCCACCTTGGCTGACTTAGCTGACATGTCCTGATTTCATAATCTTCAAATTTGTAATCTTTTCTCCTTCATCTAACTCCATGTTTTTAACTTCTTGTCATTTTCTTGCCGTTTGACTCATAGAAAATTATCAGACTTAAATGACACGTCAGCCTGTGCAGACAGCGATTTCAATGTTTTAATAAATTGGCCAGCAGGTGGGGGCAGTGCTCAATTTCATTAATGCCATTCAGAAAACTTTCAGGCTTTATGTCTTAATGAACAGCCTAGAAAAGGACAAAGCATTATATTACTGATGCATACAGCAGATCCCCAACTCAGGCTGTGTTGCATATTCTTAACAGTGCTACAGTATGTTCACACAGCCAGTACAAACAAACTTGCAAGATCTAGACCAGGGGTCACCAACCTTTTTAAAACGGAGAGCTACTTCACGGGTACTGAGCCATACGAAGTTTGATATCAGTTTTAAACGCCCTCCTAAACATGTCTAAACTTCATGCATGATAAACATGTTTTAAATGCTTTTTTATATTCAATTTCAAATCTATATAAATGCAAATGTGATAGATTAGAAACAGGACAAAATAAAATTTTAGATGATGTTCGCTGGTGAGTTGTGCTATTTTATAGAACAGGTCCACGGGCAACTCATGTGGTCATTGGGGGCATCCTTGGGGCACCATGTTGGTGACCCCTTATCTAGACCTACCACATCAGGTAGGAAGGTGCCTATTTCTACCAACTATTCAGACCATCAGACCCAAACCATACATTCAGTCATGCACAGGCACTCCACCAGAGGGCTCTACATTCTGTCCTACATCTGCTCACCTGTTAGACCCACACTCAGTCTCCATCCTGATTTCTACCTACTACTCGGACTATCTCACCAAAACCAGTCCTGTGGCCTGTTCTATGAAGCGGGGTTACTGGCTTATTGGGGAAACTTGTCGGATTTCTTGATCGGGACCTTCAACTGCTCTGCCATAGAGAGCATCCTAACATGCTGCCTTACGGTCTGGTATGCGGGCTGCTGGTGGCCTCCTACCGCTCTGCCATAGAGAGCATCCTAACATACGGCCTTACGGTGTGGTATTCGGGCTGCTGGTGGCCTCTATGACTTTTTTTGTAGACAGTCCATCTGTGTGGTGCTGTTTGCACGAATTGTTTTGGGAAATGCACTTACAGTTTTGCAGATGTTAAGGGTGATTCCAGAAATGCATCAAAGCAACTGAGGAACTGCAATGTCACTGTACAGTTACTTATAATGGGCGCCAATGTAATGTGTAGAGTGGCAAATAAACTGATTCACCATTTACTCTCATGTACATCACTTAAAATGCTTGTTTTAAATGCAAATGTGTGAATGTAAATCTAAGCAGTAAAGCTACAATTTACATTCTGTTTGCATGGTGGAAAGAACATTTAATCTGCCTTTTAAGTGTGATTAGAAGATCTAATGCCTGTGTGCTTGTAATAAGATGGTCGCTGGTTCAAACCCAGCCACAGCACATCTCTGCGTCCTTGAGCGAGGCCCTTAACCCCCAGCTCACTGGGCATCACTATGGGTGGCTGCCCTTCGCAGACAACTTACTCTGTTTACTCTAAAAAAAAGAGAGCAAGTTGAGAGAGAAGTTAAGACAATTTCTCCACAGGGACCAATAAAGTATCAATTATTATTACTGTATGAGAGACTGTCTAATATCAGATAGATAACAGACTCAT
This sequence comes from Brienomyrus brachyistius, assembly GCF_023856365.1. Taxonomy (NCBI): domain Eukaryota; kingdom Metazoa; phylum Chordata; class Actinopteri; order Osteoglossiformes; family Mormyridae; genus Brienomyrus; species Brienomyrus brachyistius. The sequence continues at coordinate 83,887 of NW_026042629.1, read as the reverse complement.
ACTGTGCTGAGCTTGTCTGAGAGAGATGATTAGCAAATGCTCTCCCACAGTATCTCAGCACTCTGTACAAAGAACTTTATATGCTCAGTATCTGCTCCTGTTTATCTAATTGTTCTCATTTTAACTGGATGTTAAGGAGTAAATTAATAAACGTCATGTAAGTGCACATTAAAATGCTTTTTCACTGTTACTTAAGTTCCCATGTGAACAGCCAATCAGATCAGCCTGATGTGTGTCTCTCTGTTTCCTCTCTGTTTCCTGCCCTTTCATCCCGACCACGACCATGATCTCTCACTTAGCAGCAGAGCAGTTTATTCTAAACAGTGGAAGCACAAAAATGTTCAGACTCTTTGGTCTTCTCATTTTCATTAGTAAGGCCCTATAATATAAATTATTTTGGGATTTTAATATTTTCATTTATCTGTATGATGTGATCAGTGGAATTTGGCCATTTAATCTGCATCATAGTTAATAGTTATTTAGATTACTATTATATGTCTTATTTGATTATGATTTTTTTTGTTTTTCTGTTTTTGCAGACACTGCACTGACTACAGATGTTGTTCAGCCCAGTCACCTGATGAGGGTTCAGCTTGGAGACAGTGTGACCCTGACATGCTTCTGTCAAGGAGAGAACAACTTTTGTTACTTTGTTTAAGCAAGCTGTTGGTCGGAAGCCCCAGCCCATGGCGAAAGCACTTCTCTACGTACCTGGTGAATTTTACAAGGAATATAAAAGCATAAAACGTTACTCCTTACTGAATGCAGAGGGGAGTTTTAACCTCACTATTTCTAACGTGGAGCCGTCAGATTCTGCAGTGTATTATTGTGCTGCTGTGTTTCTTCATGAGGTCACCTTCGGGAATGGAACCTTTGTCATAATCACAGGTAAATGAGATTCCAACTATTTTCATATTTGCTTTATTATAATGTCAGTAAGATTATTCCCTGCAAAATAATTTTGACAGTTTAGTTGTTTGTCAATATAAAATTAGCAAAGATACCTTATTGTCTGCTTTGTTCCATAAATGTTTTTCTAAACATCAAACAAAAATCATTCATTATTATTATTATTATTATTATTATACAATTTGTTGCATTTTGCTTGCTGTCAGCCAAAAGCCTAACCTTCTCTTTATACAGATGTTAATGTTACACATTGCAGCCTCTTTAAAACAAATAACATAAAAAAATGTTTGAGTTGTTATATACAGTATAGGACTGTGCAAAAATCTTAAGCAACAAAAGAAAATTATTTTTGACGTTATTTATCTGAGCAGTCAGTGTGTATTCACTCTGAAAAAAAAAATGCATGATTTAACATATGAACTAGGGATGTGCACCATTCAGAACTGATTTGAGAATGAAATTCTCAAATACGTATCCTAAAATTCAGGATTTTGAATACATATATGAACTTGAATTTCAGTTCATTTTGTTAATCTGAATTACATTTGAATTGTGGTTGAAAACAGGTTGTGGCATTGAAATTTATATTTGAATTTAAAGAAGAAGAACGAAAAAGGGTTTGGATTCAAATTCAAGTTCATATACGTACTGTAGGTGTAGCTTTTAACTAAAATATGAACTTTAATTTAAATATGAATTATACATAAACACATTAACATTGTTATACATCATTGTTATAAAAATGTCGTTTTGTAAAGAATGAAATAATGCAACATTTGAAGTGTCACCTAAAATAATAATTATACTGTCATTTTGTGCACCATGGTGGATCTGCTCATAGGAAGAGCTGAGTGTCTCTCCTTAAAAGTCAGTGTTGGCTGCAGTGACGGCAGTTTCTAACCTAAGAAACGTCCCAAACACTTTTCCTGCATCAAAAGTCAAACTAGTCCCTATTCCTGCCATGAAAGGTTCACATAATGTCACCGATACCTGAACCAACCATGTTTATCAGAGGATGCCAACCCTTTGGCTGCAGCTTTCTCTGCACACGCTGAGAGAGTCTTCAGTGTAGCAGGAAAAGATTTCAGGCCAGAAGATTGCAAATTAAATCATGAAACCTTTGAAGATATTATGCTGAATAAATGTAATAATAATGAAAAATTAGCAATGTGTATTGGAATAAAGCATAATTGTATTTGCCATGACGTTTTGCTTTTCGCTGTAGTGCTATGGTTGAACGGAAAAACTTACTTTTGTGTGCATAAGAAAATAAATAGGAGGAACTACGAAACCAAGTAATTCCTTTTACTATGTATACTTTTTCTTTAATGTTAAAAGATAGACAAACTAGTAATGGGCAAACAGCTCTTCGGCTCTTGAATTAAATTATGCAGGTACTACAGCAAAATGCTCAAAAATACCAAAACACATCAAGAGCTAAATATGCAAAAACAATAAATACCTTCCTGTGGAAAAGGGGCAACATAAACCAAATGTAAAGTCACGAAAATCATGAAAATATAAAGTACACTTTACACACTTCATTTCTTTGAATTGAAATTAATTATATTCATCTACCTTCATACATTAATACAAGACATTATATGATTATAATGTTTGTTATTATCATATAATTTTTATTTAGGTATTATGTAGGTGCAGTTAATGTATAGTGTTACCTGATATATACTAATAAGCAGTAATACAATAAAAAGAGAGAAGAATGTCAGCTGTTCTCCAAGAAGTTACTGATTTCTTGGATGGCTAGAAGAACATCGATTCAGTTCCCAAAAATCTGTAAGAACAATTTTTGAGGATCTGTATTTTCCATTGTTATTCTCAAAGGGCTGTCATCATGACTATTTTGCTTTTCAGGTAAAGACTCCAACAGCAGGACTGTGGTACAGCAGCCTGTGTCTGACACATTGCAGCCAGGAGACTCTGTGAGCCTGCAGTGTACGATAGAGACTGGGAGCTGTGCAGGAGAACACAGTGTTTACTGGTTCAGACATGGATCAGGAGAATCCCTTCCTGGAGTCATTTACAGCCATGGAAACAGCAGTGATGAGTGTGAGAAGAGCCCTGAGGCTGGATCTCCTACACGGAGCTGCGTCTACAGCCTCCCCAAGGGGAACCTCAGCCTCTCCGATGCTGGGACTTACTACTGCGCTGTGGCCATGTGTGGGGAGATGCTGTTTGGGAACGGCACATAGCTGGATATAGATGGTAACACCCAGTGTGGGGAGATGCTGTTTGGGAACGGCACACAGCTGGATATAGATGGTAGCACCCAGTGTGGAGAGTATATCTGCTTCAAAGTTTTATTTAGCTTATTCTGCTATTAAGACATTTATTTCTTTTTTTAATGTAATGAATTTTCTAATTTAAGTGCTTAAATTAAATTACACAGATGTTAATTTAATAATTATCCATCCATCCATCCATTTTCCAAACCGCTTATCCTATTGGGTCGCGGGGGGTCCGGAGCCTAATTTAATAATTATTTCAAATATTAATATCCATCCATCCATCCATTTTCCAAACCGCTTATCCTATTGGGTCGCGGGGGGTCCGGAGCCTAATTTAATAATTATTTCAAATATTAATATAAATTGTTAAAATGCAAAATACTAGAAGTTCATGTTAAAAATGGACTATTTACAAAACAACTGCTGTAATGTGTTATCGATTTGATCTTTAACTAATGTAATGTAAGCAAATGGGAAATGTGTCTCTATATCATTATGCTGAAATCTATCTCTTTGTTACAGGCTTTCAGAAGCTGCTGGATCCTCTTCACTCTGGCTTGCTGATAGTTTTATCTTGCAGCATTATTCTGAACGTTGCTCTCATTTGTATAAGATGTAAACTGACCTGTACACACTGTGCAGGTACGCTGCCCGGCTTTATGCACTCAGAAGGACAAAATGTAGATTTTAACAAATTATAGAAATATAAAATTGTTTTATGATAGATAACATTTTCATATTAAAACCACTCTTGCAGGTAATACAGTTTTAAAATCCATTATTAAATCTCACCTTATTTATATAAACCTTTTTGTACTGTAAGATTTACATTTTTGTATTATATCTTTCATATTTTGCAAAATCTATTGAAATATACATGTTGCAATAAGTTGCATATCAATAACTTTTATTACCAAGATCTCCTTTATAGCAATTTTATTATATATGATATATGAGAACAAATGACACGTATCCAAACATGCACACTTAAATTGACAGAAGTCATTTTTACTTTCATTTTTGAGACAAAAAGGATGTTGATTGCTTGAAAATTCGGAATGTTATCTGACCACGGTATGATACCGTGCGAAATTAAATAATATATTGATGTGTTATATATTTTAAACAGATGAAAAGAACAGTGATATATCAAAAGTGGAATGGTCACGCAAGCAAGTATGTAATAAATATTTCAAATTACAAATCGTCAGTAAAACAAATGAACCTCAGACTGATTTCCATCCTGGGATCAGCATTTTAAGTGCTATTTGTGAAAATAGGTAATAGCAAACCGATTTGATCCATCCAATTCTGCCATCTTTGTCTCCACAGTGCCATGACGAGGACACACTGAATTACGCTGCCCTGAACCTTAAGAAGCCAAAACCCAGGAGACAGAAGAAAGACGGGAATAATGACACTCTGTATTCTGACCTCCGCTACAGAGATTATGAATAAAGATGCTTCTCATTCATGTCAGTCACACAGAGTGTTCAGGGTGTAGCTTTAATAATGTTCAGAGGAGGGCAGGGGAGCCAGTGCTTCTGAGACTGAATCACGGGATTTTACGGAGCACCGGTGCTGAGTTTGGTGTCAGTGTGTTTGGGGCGCATTTTTACTGGAAGTGCAAATGTTCAAGCCAGACTGGGGGCTGAGGGAGGGGGAGAGGGGAGCCACAGAGATTATTTCTTCATGGCATGGGGGGGAATAAGCGGCTTTAATGTTGTGGAAAGGCTGAGTTGCTGCAATCAGTTCTTTGATGTCACACATGCTTACTTGTCTCCCTTGTGTACCATGCTGAATGGTTTGGGGCAAACGCACAGGGACTGATCGATTATATTAAACAGATGAAAGAAACTGAATGAAAATTTCAAGTGTTCTTAAATTACGTTTTTCATTTAATTGTGTGTTCTGGATGTATTTTTGAGTATATACATGTACCTGTATATGTACCTGTATATATACCTGTGTCGTTAATAACGATGTGGATAATTAAGAAAGAGGAGTTTTGTTTCTTGCTCCCTGTCTTGTTACTTGGCTCACAAACATACACACACATAGACACACACACAAACATACACAGACACACAAACACACACACACATAGACACACACACACACAAACACACATGCACACATGCACACACACACACTGCTACGGCTCTGTAAGAACACTACCATGCTCTTTTGTGTGAGTGGGGTGGGGGGTGTTAAATAAGATGAAAATGACAATGGCTGTACTTTTGTTATGTCAGTTGTGTTTCTATAGTCATTGTATCATATTCCACAAGCTTTTTATTCTACAAGATGTACAAGCCAGTCAGTGTATTCAGTGGGGTGTTCAGGAGTCATTAGGTTCTGAAAAATGTCTTGCATTTAAAACATAATGTACTTTTGAATACTTAAGTATTTTTAGATGCAAATACTCCAGTACTTTAACTGAAGTAAAAAATTAACTGAAAAACTTTGAGTATTATTTGACGAGGAGTATCTATACTTAACTCAAGTAGTGAAGTTGTGTACTTTGTCCACCTCTGTCCAAAAGTGACATACAGCTGTAAGCTGTTTGGGTTTGTTTGTCTGCTGAGTGCTTCTCTGCAGTGCTGCAGATGTTTCCACTGGTTAGATGCAGCTCAGGAAGACTGACCCACTGACTGCACTGTGCTGGACTCACTTTGCAAAGAGTAAAAACCACACAGACAGAACAATATCTGCTTCTTGTAAGACCCTGTTTCCTCTCTACCTCACCCAGGTCACGCTTTCAAGTATTCAGCCTAAGTTATTTTATCCAAACAAGCCACCATTATTATTCATGCAGCTGGACATTTGACTGGAGCACATGATTGCTACATATCACTACTGTACATGGAACGGAATGTACAGTTTTCACAACAGAACTTTAGAAAAGCAAAATTCTCATCAGTCCACATCTCTAACCACCACACATCCTAGGGCTCCCATTTATAATGGTACATTTTTGTTTTATTCACATTCTTTTTCATCACACAGATAAACACCATCCATTAATCTTACAGCATGTATCCTGGTCAGGGTGATGGGGACGACACCACCTATATCGAGTGTGATTTAAGGCCAAGACCTTAAAAGGGAGAGTCAAGACTGAGGCTTGTTACAAGAGCAGTGGGGCACAAAACAACAAACAACATCATTATGAATGTAAAAGAAATGGATGTATATATAAATATAGGGTAATAATAGAAACAAAAAATAAGAATATATTACATACAGAGGAATATTATAGGAATATTAAAATTAACTTATACACAATCCTTAACTTATACACAATCCTATTGCATGTAACATTATTGCTCATGTGCCAGATATTAGCCTCCCAAAGGAAGCTGCCACACAGGGCATAATGCACTGGCTCAATGCAACACTGCACATCAGTGAATAAGGAGGAACAATATTGCAGATCAGCAGCAGATAGAAACTGTATCAGAAGACAGTGAACAGGGGAAAAGTTCAATGAGCAGAGTGCAGATTATAAAGCCTGACTGCTGTGGGGCCCAATGACCTGCGGTACCGTTCTGTCACACGCCGGGTGTCTGAGTCTCTTACTGAAGGAGCTGCCCTTACGGGCCTCCATAGTCTGCTGGGGGGGTGAGAGGTGTCACATAAAATTGATGACAGCCTTGTTATCAGCCTGCTCTCATCCATCTACTCTACAGTGCCAAGGGACGCTCCTCCCTGATGATGAGAGGAGTCTAAGCATGTGGACATTTGGGATAATGTGAGTTCAGAACTGGATGGTCAGCTGTACGACTTCCAGTCTGTAGGCAGACTCATCACCTTCAGTTATGATGGCAAACACAGTAGTATCACCTGCAAAATTCAGGATCTTCACTGGAGCAGCAGTGATTTGTGTAGAAATTGAAGAGAAGAGGGAGAGCACAGAGCCTGGAGGAGCTCAGTGCTGAGGGTCAGCGTGTCTGATGTGTGCTGTAAGCATACAGATGTCCTGCATTTGTGGAACATTTTGTTTGTGCTGCTGTTTATATGTGTTGTTGACGCTGCAGTCAGTAATTTTCCACTAGCAGTCTCACCTCTGCATTTTACAGGAAGACTGACCGACTGAGAGCAGGGTGTTTGTGTCTCTCTTCTCAGTGAGCGAAAACCACACAACCATCAGGTCCTCAGCTCAGGCCCACTGCTTCACTAGAAAAACCACAAAGGGTATTTTTATCTAAAAGTGGGTGAGCAAGTGAGATGTTATTGACAGCATGAATTTGTCTACTAACATTTTAAATTCAAACCTAAAAAGCAGTATGTCCAGGATGTCAGTAATTACATTTAGTCAGTATGAACAATTTGGGTGCAATAATATAGAATAATGTAGAATTTTGCATAATTCAGTTAATACCAGTAAGATACCGATCATTAACACTATAAGGTCATGTTGCTGAATCTCATTGTTAAAGTTAAATGAATCTACGCATTTTTATACACACAAGACTGTGCTTAGTTCATCTTTCAGTCAAAATCACACAGTGAGGCAAATCTGACCATCTTAATTGTTTTTGCTTGTGTGGAATGGCATCCCATGCAGGCCTGTGCTCTGTGCTTCCTGGGACAGGTCCCACCCTCTCCAGACCCCGATGAGAATTAGTAGTCGCTGGATAAAAGATTGACAAAAGATAAAAATACAAAAGTCATTCTTGCTGTCTAACCTCTGATTACTGCATGACATTTCTGATTTCTGATAACTGATAAGTAGAAAATATGTTTAGTCTCTTGCTTGGTGGTAAGAAAAAAGGAGAACCACAAAGAGCACAGTCATTTTCAAGGTTATTTCTCACTGGTCAGTGTGAAAGGCTGCGTCATTAATATAACGCCGGGCTCAGCACAGTGACTGCACCTGCGCTGCACTGTAGAACACAAGCCAGGCTGCAGACCATCAGCCCTGAAAGTTAAAACAGGACTCGTATGTGTGTCATGTGGTGTTTAATAAAAATTTACAGGACAGAACATAGTGGATTCAGTTTCCTTTGCTCTTACACTCCCAGTCCAAAGTGTGGCCACGACTGCTGTCAATGCATCTGTCTCTTTTTTCACCTTAATTTTTCACCTGTGTTATTCACCTTAATATCAAAAGGCTCCAAAGCAGTACAGTAATGCAGAACAAATATTGTAACTAACAAGGAAGTGGGGAGGTAATGGACAGAAGTGTTGGTTTTTGGTAACTCCACTCCTCTGACCTCCACTGTAATTTTAGGTTCCTTGGAACAATATTGTAAACCAGTCATCACACATCACACACATAAAGTCGACACCAACCTTAAGTTTGACACTCAGATAAGGTTAGTTGTCAAGTCAAGCTTTTTACAATTGAGGCAGTTGGCCAAAATAAAGCCAATTCTTTCTAGGCAGCACTTTGAGACAGTAATCCACTCTTTTGTCACTACTAGTTTGGACCACTGTAACGCCCTCTATGTTGGGGTTAGAGGCTCCACTATTGTTCACCTCCAGAAGGTTCAAAATGCTGCCGCACATGGAAATATGAGCATGTCTCCCCCATTTTAGCCTCACTCCACTGGCTGCCCGTACATTTTAGGATTCATTTTAAAATTCTGTTATTTGCTTTTAAAGCCCTCAGTGGTCTTGCTCCATCTGACCTCTGTGAGCTGCTTCACCCTTACACCCCCACCCGCTCTCTCAGGTCAGCTGATCAGCTGTTCCTGACGGTTCCTAAGACTCAGCGTGAGCTTAGAGGGGATCGAGCCTTTGCAGTCGCAGCTCCTAAAATGTGGAATGACTTGCCTTTTCACATTAGAGAGGAATCCCCTCTGTCCGTTTTTAAATCTCTTCTAATCTCTTCTCCTTCACCTTTGACACATTGTGAGATGTTAATTTTAATAGTAAATCTTATTTTAATCTTAGCCTTTTCTTTATTAATTAATTGATTTTTTTAAATTTTTATTAATGGCCTTTTACTCACATTGAATGTTTTGGTTTTTATTAAATTTCTTTTACTTCGTTTTTAAGTGTGTGAATGTTTTTATTTATTCCTTTGTGCAGCACTTTGGTCCATAAGGTTGTTTAAAGTGCTTTTCAAATAAAGAGCTGGATTGGATTACATTGGAAGATGGCTCAACAAATCTCTTTCACAGAATGTAAAATTCGACAGAGGGCGCAAGGTGACATTCTGTCAGGGGCCCAGAATTTTTAGCTACACCTCTGTGTTACTGTGTTTTTTTTGTTCTAGCCATCAATAACTCTGGAGTTGCTATATCGCCACCTGGTGGTGAAAAGATCAGACAAAAATATGTACACATGTTACCAACAGTTTGAAATTGAAGTGCAGAGTTAACAGGTTTAATTAATCGTCCCCACGGATGCCAGTCATGAAATTTGAGAATTGCAAATTAAAACACAGGAAAAAATCAGGAACACTACAAGATAAAATATTTAGCAAACACTCAATGTGCATCCAGGGTGACAAGGGACAACTGGAGGATGATATGACAATCTGACAGTGACATTCACAGCACTTTATATGTTGCCAAAAACAGAAAAGGGGATTAAAATCAAGAATCAGAAATCATGTATGAGGGTGGGGCTGCTTGGTGGTGCAGTGATTAGCACTGTTACCTCCCACCACTGGGACTCAGGTTCGAGTCTCCGCCTGGGTCACAAGTGTGGGGAGTTTGCATGTTCTCTCTTGCTAAATTGGCCGTAGGAGTGCATGTGTGTGTGAATGGTGTGTGAATGTGCCTTGCAATGAGCTGCCCCCCCGTCCTGGGTTGTTCCCTGCCTCGTGCACAGATCCTGCCAGGATAGGCTCTGGACCCCCCGCGACCCAGTAGCATAAGCGGTTTAGACAATGGATGGATGTATGAGGGTGAGTCACAATGACGACAGCTGCTCTGTTGACTTGGTCCCAGGAGTCGTCAGCGTTGGTCTGCCGGGGCCCCCGTCCTGTCTGTGGAAGCACCCGTCTTGTTGGCTGTTCTCTCTGCCTGGGCCCCCTCTCCTGCTGCCTCACGTTTGGGTTGAAGTGGCTCCCCAGTGCTTCTGTAAAGCTCTTTGTGTATCTTAGAAAAGGGCTGTATAAATGTAACATTCATTCATTTATTCAAGGTCCCAGCCAGAAGAGTGCAGTACTACACTGTCCCCCACAGCCTGAATCAGCTGGATGTTATAGGATTAAGACACTTCCTGCATTAGGCCATTTACCCTCAGTGTATTTCCATACCCTGACAGGATGGATGACAATACTATGGCCCTAATTTTCAATACACAGTTTTCACAGGAGTCTCACCCTCATCCACATTCTCTGCATTCCTTATCTCATGCTTCTTTGCCACCCGCATCTCCTCTGCCTGCTTTGTCTCATTTTCCCACAATTGAAACACCGTCCAATTTGTCTCTGTTTTAGTTCTACCACATTAGTCCCTGAGCAACCAGTCTGATCCCGTTCCTCTAATTTCAGACGCATCTGGCTTATCTGATTGGGACTGAAGCTGCTGTTACTAGGAAAACCACATTCGTCCCACTGGGGCAGGTCTGACACCGCGTCCTTCCCATATGTCTCCCATAATTGTTGTACAGAATTTCAGCTGGAGTTCTTTCCCAGAAGCAAGTAATTTCACTTTAGCACCTGTTCAGTAAAAGTCAAGTAGGTCTTTAATGTTATTTTTAACTTTACACAGTTGAGTATAGTACAGTTACAAAAGAAACTGTTTCCCTCGGACCAAGGTGCTACTTAAATTAACAGAAGACTAACACATACCAACCTAGCAACATACTGTATGGTGCATAATGAGCAAAAACTGTGCAAACATTGCAGGACAGTGCAAAAAGAGAGGACAACTGACACCAACGAGCACAAACAGCACAGTAAACCCAGTACTGAGAAGGCGCAGTTTGGTTGTCCAATGAGGTAGCAATAAAAATAAATAAAAGTAACTGTAAACATGGCGACAATAAGATAAAAAATAGTAGTTAAATAATAAAGTGTGTTAATGAGTGTATGTGTGTGTGGTATCAGATTAGTCCCTGAGAGTTCAGTAGTCTGACGGCATGGGGGATAAAGCTGTTTGAGTCTGGCTGTAAAGGCCCGAATGCTCCGGGACCTATTTCCAGAAGGCAGGAGGGTGAAACGATAATGTGAGGGGTGGGTGGGGTCATCCACAATGGTGGTGGCTTTGCGGATGCAGTGTGTGGTGTGAATATCTGTGATGGAGGGGAGAGATATGTTAGGGTTATCTTCTTCTGAAGATGCGCTGGAAACAAACCAGTCTCTGAACACAGAACAACGCAGACAGCTGTGATGACGTTTTACTTGCTGCAAGGTGTAGGGAATCCACTTGCAGAGTCTCCGCAGTTTCAGCAAAATGATGGTTTATTGAACAGCAAAAATAATACAATGTAATACAGTGTAGAGACACACCGGGTACTGAAAGGCAGCTCAGATACAAATTGAAGACAGTTCTTCACCCCCCTTTATACCCAAAAAGGCCCTCCCCACCAAGGTGTTGTGTGTAGGTGTTGTGAGTGAATTTACATATAAAGAGTGACCCCCTGGAGTGTGAGGATCCTGAGACAGGGACGGGACAGGACAGGGTGGAGACTTTTATGATCATTGTAATTCAATTCTTATCACCTTATCTTATCCTTATCACCATAGTGGTGCCAACTGGAACCCCCATTCTCTCCCTGGCTTCCCCCATGATCATAAATTCCTAACATTGTCTGCATTCAAATGATCAACCAAGAACCTTGGGACATTTTTACCACTTTTCCTTACAAAGGGAAGCCCGGTCCTGACCTCGAGGTGTCAGCCTCTCAGTCGAACTCAGCCAACTTCGAAAGAGTAACTCCCCTCGCAGTGTCTTTTATTGAGGTACACAAACAGGATATGCAACTGACATTGAACATTGTTTGTCACCATATATGGGGTGGAAATATTCAAGCGACAGTTCTTGAGACGTGTTATTGCTCAATTAAGATCAAGCTGCGGCAGGGTGTTGTTTCTAAGCGTCTAGCAAAATGATGATAAAAAAAGTACATATTTCTCTAACACGATACTCCCAATGATTTTCTCACCTGTCATCACTATCTGTTGTAGGGACTTGTGATCTGAGGCGACACAGTTCTCAAAGCAGACCGTGATGCAGCTGCTCAGGGTGCTTTCAACAGTTCCCCAATAGAGTGTGAGAATGGGAGATGGGCTTTTCTGAGCTTCCGTGGAGAGTAGAGGTGCTGCTGTGCTTTCCTTACTATGGAGCTGATGTTGAAGGACCTGGTGAGATTCTCCGCCAGATGGACAACAAGGAATCTGGTACTCTCTACGATCTCCACAGATGAGCCATCGATGTGCAGCAGAGAGTGGTCACTCTGTGTTTTGTGTTCTTCTAACGTCAACAACCATCTCTTTGGTCAACATTCAGAGACAGGTTGTTGGCTCTGCAGCAGTCCGATAGTCATCACACTTCCTCTTTGTATGCTGAGTCACCGTTTTTATTGATGAGACCCACAACAGTCTTGTCATCTGCCTGATGTTGATGATGGAATTCGAAATGTGCATTGCTGCTCAGTTGTGAGTCATCGGAGTTAACAGCAGTGGGCTGAGCATAAAGTCCTGGGTTCCTGCTACAGCGTCTGAGCAGTTGCCTTCGTCGCCCATAGCTCCTGCGCAGCCCGAGCAGCCGCCTCCGCTGCCCCCTGCGGCCCCAGAGCCCGAGCAGCCGCCGCCTGCTTTGCCCGTAGCTCCTGAGCAGCCGCCTCCGCTGCCCCCTGCGGCCCCAGAGCCCACGCCCGAGGCGCTCCCTCCGCCTCAAATGACTGTGCCCCCTGGGGCTCTTGTTCCTGGCCCCACTCCTGTCCCTGACCCAGCTCCAGACTTTCCTGCCCTAGTCCCCGAGGAGGTCCCGGACAGTCTGACCACCGTGTGTGCCACGCCCCCTGATTATCCACGTGTGCTTCCCTGATCGTACCCAGCTGTGTCCGATTATTTTCAATCAGTCCTGTCTATTTGAGTTCATGTCTTACTAGAGTTCAGTGTCCGTCATTGAAGTCCGTCTGCGTGAGATGTTTCCTGCACCCCGTGTTCCTAATAAATCCCCGTATCCTGCCTGCCTTGCCTGTTTCCTGCCCGTCCGCCGCTCCCGTTAAATGGCGATCGTGACACAAGGCACACGCACATCAAGTACCAATGCAGCAAATACAGATGAACAATTTAGGAGGAATACTAGTCAAAGGAAGGAAGAAAAGCAGCCCACCCTATCTCATGGTCACGGACACAAACATCAGGGAGTGTTATGAAGAAGACATCACACTTAACACCATTGGTTTTATGCAGTGAATTACACCAGAGAGAGTTTTTACATTCTAGCTGTGTTACGTAACATTCCTCAGCCTTCAGGTTTTTTCCACACAATGCACGACATGCAGGGGTGCCAAACAAAACAGCGGAACTGCAGTGTAGCCAATTATTTGTTTCAGTAGTTTTAAGAAAACTAGAACATAAAATGTTTGTTTTACTTAGTCCACAAAAGAGTTTTTACCTATCTTAGTGTATTTTACATCACATACACTCTCGGTCCGTTGTGGAGTCCATCCCACTGTAGTTGGAGAATGCTGCCATCAGTCGCTTGGTGTAGCACTCGCAGGATTTACCAGGCTCCTGTTTAAACTGATGCATCATGCCCCAGTCCATGCGCAGGAGGACCAGTCTCTGAAGGGCTGTCGCATGGTGAGGCCTGTTCTGCCTGGGGTCCAGCAGGTCACTGGCAATGTCCTTCAACTCACAGTGGGCTTGCGTTCATAGTGGGGTACCGCAGGGTTCGATTTTAGGACCACTATTGTTCCTAATTTACATAAATGATATGGATACCAATATATACAGTAAACTGGTGAAATTTGCAGATGACACCAAGGTGGGTGGTGTAGCAGATACTGAATTAGTGGCTCAGCAGCTACAGCGGGATCTTGATTTAATTAGTGACTGGGCCGATACCTGGCAGATGAAATTTAACGTCGATAAATATAAGGTACTCCATCTAGGGAGCAGAAATATAAAGTACAGGTATTTCATGGGTGTCACTGAAATAAAGGTAGCTGATCATGAGAAAGACCTTGGTGTGTATGTTGATGCTTCCATGTCCCATTCTCGCCAGTGTGGGGAAGCAATAAAAAAGGCCAATAGGATGTTGGGGTATATCTCCAGGTGTGTGGAGTTTAAGTCAAGGGAGGTAATGCTAAGATTATACAATTCCTTGGTGAGACCTCACCTAGAATATTGTGTGCAGGTTTGGTCACCATATCTTAAAAAGGACATTGTGGCCTTAGAAAAGGTGCAGCGTAGGGCCACAAAAATGATTCCTGGTCTTAGAGGAATGTCATACGAGGAACGGTTACTTGAGCTAAATCTGTTCAGTCTCAAGCAAAGGAGATTGAGGGGGGACATGATCCAGGTATATAAGATTCTAACAGGTTTGGATGCTGTTCAACCAAATAGTTACTTCAGCATTAGTTTAAATACACGAACTCGTGGCCATAGGTGGAAATTAGCGGGAGAACATTTCAAGCTGGATTTAAGGAAGCACTTCTTTACGCAGCGTGTAGAGTATGGAATAGTCTTCCTGATAATGTAGTGCAAGCTGAATCCTTGGGTTCCTTTAAATCAGAGCTAGATAAGATTTTAACGACTCTGAGCTATTAGTTTAGTTCTCCCCAAGCGAGCTTGATGGGCCGAATGGCCTCGTCTCGTTTGTATAGTTCTTATGTTCTTATGTTCAACTCCTTCATCTACAGTGTCAGATGAGCAAACCTTATCTCCCCCTTGAGGATTTGGACATACCAACATAGGGGCAAGAATTTCTGCTACCTCGTCCTGCTGCCTGAGTGTTTCGCCACGGCACTTCTTCACCGAGAAGGAGGTAGAGTCGGGTGCTGAATGGTTATGATCCTCGTCTGCAGGGGGGAGAGGGGAAGGGGCAGGGGAACCACTGGCTACTCCTCCCTCGGTGGCATAAGGAGGAAGCTGCTGTTTGGGCAGCAATGCTTGGGCAGGAGCCACACAGTTTATTTCTGGGTATCTAATTAGCGGACACCATTAGGTCCCTTCAGGGGCTCCACAGACAAACTCATTGACAAAATAGAATTGTCACAGAAAAATTCTTTGTCACATGCTCAGTCGACATGGACTGTGTGCTATTTACATATTTTTGGCACAAACGAAATCTCATATGCATATCGATGTATCTTTCGCACAAGTGGACCTCCATCACTTTAAAGAGGGTAAACTCTGATCAGGAAATTTACGACGTCAGAATAAACGGATTTTTTAACAGAAGTAACTGACATGCCCTAATAAGGAAATGCATACAATCAGAATACAATATCTGTGGTTTTTAACAGTGGTAACAATCTGATAATGAAAGGAATCAGATCAACATTTCTATAGCATGTAACAGAGCTTGCTCCCCTCCAGAACTCATTGTTCCAGTAGTTATCTGAAATCATCTGCAGGAGCTATTCTTTTATTTGTATATTAAGCATAATTATTCATGAATATTATTGATTATGTTTATTTGTTTAATGTTTTTATTTATTCGTATTTATTGTTTATAATATAATGTTATATAGTATTGCAACACTTGAAACGAGAGGTACTTGCCTGCCTTAGTGATATTTACTATTGTCTAAGTGTATTCCCACCTGTAGGAGGCAGCAATGGTTGTTATTAAAGGTGCTGAGATTACGCGGCTCAGGGCTGAAGGTGCAAAGTGAAACAGTCATTGACCGTATTTGCCATGTGTGATGGTGTCTGCATATCGGCCCTTTTGCGCCAAACAAACCAGTTCAAAGTACTGTGTGTTAAAATATCATATGAATAAATCCTCTCAAGAACTAAACTCAATATCGTCAATATCGTATCCTCATCATTCAACGCGTCTGACTTTTGCACCTCTTACCACAAGGCAGTGGATTACATGGGGAAATTACAAACAAGGAGAATTTAATCTGTTTTTCCTCTACATTGTCGTTATTCAGAATATTACAGACTATGAACAAAAACGGACAATGTAAGAAAATAAAAAAATGTGTATGACAGAAAGCTAGAGTATTTTTGCAATGGTGAGCACTAGCTGGTTTATGTACTAGCTCACACTCAAGAAACAGCATAAATGCTACTCATACACAGTTGGGGGGCAGGGGTCAGTCCTTGTGCCTGTAATGAGGTCACCAGTTGAAACTAACCCAGCCTCAGCACGTCTGTGGGTCCTTGAGCAAGGCCCTTAACCCCCAGCTCCCTGGGCGCCCCAACAGGTAGCTGCACTTCGCGGACAACTTACTCCACAAAGAGTAAGTTGAGGGAGACATAAAAAACACAATTTCCCCACGGGGATTAATAAAGTCCATCCATCTATGGAATATTATTTAGCACTATATAACGCAGAATATAAGAATTACGATTTTATAAAAAGTATGCCAAATATCCATGATATAATCATTACAATGTAAACATTATAATGTAATCAACACAATGGAACCAACTGAGTATGTATTTGCACCTTTTGTTAGTCTGAGTTTCTGTTAGCTACTTTGTTAGTCCTGAATCTATGAATATTCACATTTTTATCGCGTATATTTTATCACTATGTAAAAGGACAAATATATTATCAACCTTTTAGTGAGACAATGTGTAAACGGCTGAAACTACCAAGGTTTACTACTGAAGGAAGGGATTCACCTGAGTTCACCAAAAGTTCATGGCTGAGTATTTTTAAAAAACCAAGTGGAGCTGCTCGCGCCACTATTATGTTCAACCGAGAGGCCAAACGGTAAAAGAAATGACTGTCAAACTTATCACCTAGGGGTAAATATAAATCTATACAAATATCACCTGCATGCACATTACTTCTTTTACAATAACCAACTCCTGATCCATACTGTTAGTCGTGAAAAAAATAACTATTGTGTACATAGAGGCCCTGTGTAAAAAGATAACTGCCAAGGAAAAGATCAAAAACATTTATTTCAAGGATTCAAAGTTTTTATGGTCATGTACAGTGTACAGTGCAGTTCTTATTTGATTAACTTGAATGTCTTCACAGACAAGACGATTAAACAAATAAAGCAGCGCAACATTACAGTAACTAACAACAAACAAAGCTCACGAGTACTATTACAATATTCATATCATTTATTTAAATTTAATTTTACCAAGTAAATTAATTGAAAAGCAGTTACCGCTTTACCTGCTTCTCGGGAGAAATAGCAGATATACAAACGTCATGTATGTAACTAAAATCTTAAGCCAATAAGGGCAAAGTTGTGTCGTAATGGAGGCGGATCCAGCCTGTGCAGCCTGCTAAGAGGTGCTGCCTGATGTGTCTTGCTCTCGCGGAGTTTTGGTACCATGTGACATGGTGACGTAATGCAACGGGCGATAAAAAATATAACCATGATGCATTGCGTCAGGACCAGAATGCATTGCTTTAAGCTAGCGCTGTATGTGGGTGCATGAAGTGGAAAGCACCCAATAATAAACATAACATTTTTTTAAAAATGTTTTCTTCACCGGTGCAGTGAATTTAAATAAAGAGCTATGATGGTGCTGCAAATGGCTTTGCATAGTAGTTAGTAGTAGCATTAGCCGCTGTGTGCGGCATTAGCTTTCTACAGTCCTTACAGATGGTTCGTGTTTTGTCTGTCTCCCTTTCGCCATTTATATTTTCCGCCGGGCACCCGAAATGCTGACACACAAAAGATTCAAAAGTGTCTGGGGTATCTACTATAGTAATTTAGTCAGATGCCGACATATTTACAGCAGCTCATTTGCAGCGCATTCGTGAAACGGCTTTTCGCTCCAACGAGAAATCTCGTCATGTTGTAATATCGCGAGATCTCGTGACACGCGTTTCACTCCCACTTCTTAGTAACAGTCATGATTTGATAAAGTGACAACCTGCGTAATAATTGGTAATACATAGACTTTGCTATTGTTCAGGCTAGCAGACTGTTATGGCTTGAGGTTAATGGTGCCTGTTACTTGTGAATTTTCACATTTGCAGGGATCTTCTGCCTCGTGAACGTGAAACGGGTAATTATGCTAAAAGAAGAAAAAAGCAGAACTGCAATGTGTGTAAGGCTGGTGCTGATTTTTCAGTCTGAACACAGTAAAATTTATACAAATTACCTGTATTCAAACTTGTATTCTTTATATAGTTTGGTTAATTACTATTTAAAAGTTTTATCTGCGCTCCATTGTATAACTTATATTGGAGACTTGTATGTACTTTTCGATTGGAAATGGTTAGCTGTATACAGGGGCGCCGCTAAGGGGGGGAAAGTTGGGACAATTCTAAGGGCCCACGCCCTTTAGGGGCCCCCAGAGATCTGAATGGGTGTGATAGGGGGGCCCAACCTCATATTTTGTCATAGGGCCCAAAATTGCTAGCGGCGCCCCTGGCTGTATATACTTTGAATATTTTTATGATTAATTTCTTTGTTTATTTAATTTGGCAACAGATCTGCACTTTTAGCAGTATTGCTGTCAATTTTTGTGAAAGTTGTTACTAAATAAAACAAAAGAAGCAGACTTGTGTAAATCCTATATTGGTCGTGTATTCTTCCTGTAGCGTAGTGACAGCTTTTTGTACGGAAGCCGTGAACGGCTGTGCTTGCAAATATATTTTCTTCTGAATAATTAGAAGGATAAGCATATTTTGTCGCCGCCGCGAGATAGTCATGCCATACACAGCTCTGCTCGTTTTTGTACTGTAACCGTGTTACTTAATTTGCGAATCCATGAATTTAACGTTGACATTAAGTCAACATTGACATTGACAACGTTGACATTAAGTGTTGCACCTATCTAGTGTTTTACCGTGAAGGGCATGTTATATCTTGTCTCTAAGTCGCACTATGGTCCAGGGGAATGCTATGTCATATTAGAACATGTGTCGATGATGTGGCAATATAAATATTTTAGAATACTGTCAGTTTTAGTTTCAGAAATCCATCATTTGAGAAAAAAGGCCAGTCACGACAAATATATATGGAATATAACAACAGAGGTTAGCTGTATTTGTTTAAGTGTAAAGATGCACATAGAAACATGCATGAGCTCATCTGAGAATAAACTGAATGCAATGAAGATTTGTGACTCCTGCTGGAAAATGCGAATAGTGGCAGGGTCTTCAAGCAGTACATTTGTCTGAGAGTCAGTTAATATTAGGAAAGGCACCGTTTTTTTTTCAATGGCGCTAATTATCAAGAAGGAAATGGAGTACCCCAGTACCTGGTTTACGGGCACTGGAAGCTCCAGTATCAGTCAGACTTTCATGTAAGTATATGTGTGTTTAATGACTTGTGCATGTTTCATCTTTACCAGGGGCAGAGGGGAAACTCAATAAATAGCCTTCTCTCACACTTCCAGGCCTGCAGAACTGAGCATGTCCCCTGGTTTTGTGCATATGTCTGTAGGCTTTGAGTTTTTCCTATGGGGGCTTCAATTTCCTCCCAGAGTACAAATACGTGCAGATCAGTTGCATTGGGGAGTCCATACTGTGATGCTGAGTGGGTGTAGGAGGAGATTGAGAGATGAAACTCCGGATGATTTACTCCCTCGGCTAACTAACCAGAACAGGATCGTACCAATACCAAAATGATAAGTTTATAAATGTTTTTCACTACCCTGATTCATTCAGTTATTTCTGTTTGTTAATTCCATCCCCCAAGCAAATACATAAATAAACAAACAAATATTCAGGGGGAATGTGTCATAGGTGATAGAATCAGTGGATGAATCTAAAGAAAAAAAGTAATGATTTCTTTCTCTCCAAAACACAATGCACAAAACTCTTAAGTTAGGTAAGACATTGAAATTTTATGACAGTAGCATGATGCAGAGGAACAACAGAAGGAAAAATCTAACTAAACCTGAGTCAACTAGGACTAATTACACTAAATTAAGTGGAACACACAAAATACCTAAAACAACTTAATAAACAAGCAAGAAATATTACATTTGATTAACTATACTGATGCCTGAGGGAAGTTCTTGTGCATAATGCAGCAAGTATATACAGCTGCAGAGACACTACACATAGTGCAAATAAATTAAAAAGTATACAGTACACACACTGATTCCTGAAAAATCTAAATACCATGGAATACTAATGAAATACTGATGATGATGATAATAATAGAAATAATAATGAATTAGTTTAGGGTATTATGCAATTGACATGTACAATTAAAAAAGAAATTGCACCAGACATTTCCTGTGGCAAAGAAGGGTTGCTTTGTGCCACATTACTCAAGTCAATTCACTTTATTTTGTATAGTACATTTTCATAGCCTTACATTGTCTCAAAGCACTTTACTTTGTCCCTGCCCAATTGTCCCAGTGAGCAAGATCTAGCCTGAAAAATTAGAAAGCGACATTGGCAAGGATAAACTCAGTCATAGTAAGAAACCTTTGGAGGAACCAGAGTGAAAGGGGGAGCCCATCCTCCACAGGTCAGAAGTCACGTTAACAAAGTCCTGATTTATATGGTTTATATGGTTCAATTAGTTAAGTCCGGATGTAAATACAGAATAACTGGCAGCAGGGCACACAGGAAAGACGTAAACAGGCAGGAGGGCAGGCAGGAGGGTGGCACAGGCAGGACGTAATGGGCAGGAGGGCGGGCAGGCAGGGCAGCACAGGCAGCCAGAACTGTTTTGCCACTGCAGTTTGTTTTACAATTTCATCTGCATTTGTTCCCCCAAGGTATAACAGCAGCTAATTTATGAACATGCTGCTTTTCAGAAAAGAAGTTTAATTTCCAGGAGCATGACCAGTGCATACATTTAGTGTTGATGGTTCTTTGTAAAATGGATGTTCTGTACTTTTATTGATCTGTCCATCCATCCATCCATCCATCCATCCATCCATCCATCCATCCATTCATCCATTTTCTAACTACTTCTGATGAAGTTCCGGGTTATGAGGTATCCTGAAGCCCAGGCAATATGGGACAAACACACACATGCACACACATAGGGTATACCTATCCTTATGGGGCCCGCTCATTGACTTCTATTGGATAAATGCTAACGCTAACTATGACAATCTTAACCCCCACCCTGCCCTAACCATAACCATAAGTAACCAAGCAAAATAAAAGAGGTTTTGCATTTTTAGTTTTTCCACAGCAGTCACAGATTTTTATAAAATAGAGTTTTCCTGGTTTTCAGTTTCGTGGTCCCCATAAGGGAAAAAAAAAACAGGTATTTATCACGCTATGGGGTAGGATAGGTATACCCGCTCGCACACACACACACAGACATGCACACAAATGGATAGATCACCACAGTTACTATGGATGTCGATCCTGCAATAATGAGACAGAACTATCATACTTAACAGGATCATATCCCTAGTTCTACATATGCATAATTATATTTAAAAAAGATCCCACGCACCTAGCACATGAGATGTTTGAACTTCTGCCCTCTGGTAAACGTTACCGCAGTATGCATTGCAGAACAACCAGATTTAATAAGAGCTTCTAACCCCAAAGCCATCAGAATACTAAATGCTAATGAACATACGTTTATGTGAAACCCTACTCTCTCTTACTCTCTGTGCACTTTATTACCACAACTGGTATTAAGTTTACTTTTTATTTATACAGTATAGTGCAATAATATAATCACGATTTGTGTGTGAGTGTGCCCTGTGATGGGCTGCCCCCCATCCTGGATTGTTCCCTGCCTCGTGCCCATTCCACATTCCGGGATAGGTTCCGGACCACCCGCGACCCAGTAGGATAAGCAGTTTGGAAAATGGATGGATGGATATAACTAACATAAGACAGACATTACACCTAACAAACAATAAACACGAAATAAAGGAGTGGATACAAAAAAAATGTAATGCAATGACCAGATTTAACACCTGGATTATGTCCCCCCTTAGTCTCCTTTGCTCGAGGCTAAACAGATTCAGCTCAGCTAACCTCTCCTCATTAAACATTCCTCTAAGACCAGGAATCATTCTCCCAGCCAAGCAAGCCTGAGTCCGGCTTCCACTCCCCCGATCCCCAGCAATGTTAACTTGGAAGGGCGTATTCTGTATGCACAACTGAGACAACCCAGGTGGAGCTTATCGGCTGGCAAAATTGCCTTCAGGTATCACCCACCCTAGTGAGAGTCCAAGCTAGGGCCGTTCTCAGAACTCACCCTAAACGAAGTCCTGCTCAAAAGTTGTAATGACCGCCTGAGGTACCTGTCAGCCTTGCCCGTAATGAGTCAGTGGGTGTAGCCGGGCTGACACGCTTTTGGGCATCCAATTGCTGAGAACTCCCCTTCGGTTCTGACAAACTGTACGATCACAAGCAGTGACAGCAGAGCCACAGACAAGCTCAACCAACAGAGAGCGAATGGTAAGCACCCAGCACCCGAAGGGCTCAACTGATCACATCCAAACGACTTCCTGATGGGATTGTGTACGTAACTGGTTTACTGTTGTTAATAGTGGTTGAACTTCTATGCAAGTCCCCTTGTTGGGGGAGATGGAATGAATGAAAGCATAAGGTGAAATAAAACCTAAAATAAATCAAAAAGGTTAAACGGGAATCAAACCAAATGAATTGTGTTTCTTATTCAATTGTAAACATCAATTAGTTATGCAACAATAACCTAATTGGATGTTAATGTATTGTGATCAAACTGATTTAGTCTGTGAAGTTGATTCCTGCTTTCAGGCAAGAACCTGTGTGTCCAATTATGCGTGTTGTATCACCGCAGTTGACCACCAGAGACCCAACTCAGATGTTGTTAACCTACTATGGCGGACCACTAGAGGTGCAATTTCAATGGAGTGGCACTGCTATGGCTTGCCACTAGAAGCGCAATTTCAAAATTGAGTGGTAGTTCTATGCCTGACCACTAGAAGTGCAATTTCGAAATGGAGTGGTAGTTCTATGCCTGACCACCGGGGGCGCAATATCGAAATGGAGTTGTAGTTCTATGCCTGACCACTGGAGGCGCGATTTTGAAATGGAGTGGTAGTTCTATGCCTGACCACTGGAGGCGCAATTTCGAACTGGAGTGGTAGTTCTATGCCTGACCACCGGGGGCGCAATATCGAAATGGAGTGGTACTTCTATGCCTGACCACCGGGGGCGCAATATCGAAATGGAGTGGTAGTTCTATGCCTGACCACCGGGGGCGCAATTTCGAAATGGAGTGGTAGTTCTATGCCTGACCACTAGAGGCACGATTTCGAAATGGAATAGTAGTTCTATGCCTGACCACTAGAGGCGCGATTTCGAAATGGAGTAGTAGTTCTATGGCTTGTCACTAGAAGCGCAATTTCAAAATTGAGTGGTAGTTCTATGCCTGACCACTAGAAGCGCAATTTCGAAATGGAGTGGTAGTTCTATGCCTGACCACCGGGGGCGCAATATCGAAATGGAGTGGTAGTTCTATGCCTGACCACTAGAGGCGCGATTTCGAAATGGAGTGGTAGTTCTATGCCTGACCACTAGAGGCGCAATTTCGAACTGGAGTGGTAGTTCTATGCCTGACCACCGGGGGCGCAATATCGAAATGGAGTGGTAGTTCTATGCCTGACCACCGGGGGCGCAATATCAAAATGGAGTGGTAGTTCTATGCCTGGCCACTAGAGGCGCAATATCGAAATTGAGTGGTAGTTCTATGCCGGGCCACTAGAGGCGCAATTTCGAAATGGAGTGGTAGTTCTATGCCTGACCACTAGAGGCACGATTTCGAAATGGAATAGTAGTTCTATGCCTGACCACTAGAGGCGCGATTTCGAAATGGAGTAGTAGTTCTATGGCTTGTCACTAGAAGCGCAATTTCAAAATTGAGTGGTAGTTCTATGCCTGACCACTAGAAGCGCAATTTCGAAATGAAGTGGTAGTTCTATGCCTGACCACCGGGGGCGCAATATCGAAATGGAGTGGTAGTTCTATGCCTGACCACTAGAGGCGCGATTTCGAAATGGAGTAGTACTTCTATGGCTTGCCACTAGAAGCGCAATTTCAAAATTGAGTGGTAGTTCTATGCCTGACCACTAGAAGCCCAATTTCGAAATGGAGTGGTAGTTCTATGCCTGACCACCGGGGGCGCAATATCGAAATGGAGTGGTAGTTCTATGCCTGACCACTAGAAGCGCGATTTCGAAATGGAGTGGTAGTTCTATGCCTGACCACTAGAGGCGCAATTTCGAACTGGAGTGGTAGTTCTATGCCTGACCACCGGGGGCGCAATATCGAAATGGAGTGGTAGTTCTATGCCTGACCACCGGGGGCGCAATATCAAAATGGAGTGGTAGTTCTATGCCTGGCCACTAGAGGCGCAATATCGAAATTGAGTGGTAGTTCTATGCCTGGCCACTAGAGGCGCAATTTCGAAATGGAGTGGTAGTTCTATGCCTGACCACTAGAGGTAACCAAAGATATAGCTAGGCGGTTGCCGACGCTAGATGAGTGACACACACATTTAATGCATGCGCATGCTGCTTGTGGCCTTCTTCTGTGCCTTGCACAGTATAAAACCCCTTAAAACAATTACTGAAGCGAGACGGCGCACGCGTTACGGCGACAGATTTAAATTGTGAGTGCACTATATCTCGTCGCAAATGGTGCTTAACCACGGCGGGTCTCAAGCACAGGAGACTCCCAATTTCTAAATGACACACACTTGGCTCACAGCGCAAAGTTGTGTTAAACTTGCTTTGTCTAAAGCAGGCACACACATACGAGTATGATCCTGATAGGTAACTAAGCTATCGGTCTTATGTCCAAGCGCAACATAATTTAGGTTAGAACCTCATAACAAGTATTCCCGTTCGCTAATAGAGAGATCTCTCCCAGGATATATAGAAACGGAGACACTCGTCCGAATTGAACCTGGAAACAAAGCGCTACATCTGAGAATCTCGTCAGACATAGGGTTAAAGTTTACTGCAGTTTAATACGAAAGAACTACAATGAAATCACCGAAAATAAAACAAAATAATATAACTACTAATAATAGAAATAAAAATAACTATAATAAGCCCATATGATCCCGCTTAAATGCCTTCAGATTGCCATGAGTGCGACTTTTGCAACCAGTTGACAGTAGCGCTTCTTCACTGCACGTTCGGTCATAAAAAGTTTAAATTGTGTGCTCAGAATAAGTTTAAACCTTGTGCCTTGTGATTATTAACCAATTTTTATGCTGAATGGTCGGCTCAAACTCAATTGCGAAACACCGTGAGTCTGTTAATGTGTGACTTAAATGGAACTCATTAATAACCAGTATCACGTAATAACCTGGGTTAGAATAGAAGGCTTGTCCAACGAGCTGCGTCACCAGGTAATGTAAACGATCGGTAGCGAAGCTCCCCTCACGGCCAATGAGAGAGAGTCTCGCGATATTTCAGGCGAATTTGAGGTTTCAGAGCGTAGATCGCACAGGCAGGGATTCTTGTGAGCACTCAATGAACGGAGGCTGAAGTTGTGTAAAAGACATGCATTTATTCCTATAACTAACATAAGACAGACATTACACCTAACAAACAATAAACACGAAATAACGGAGTGGACACAAACAATGTAATCATGAAAATGCAATGACCAGATTTAAAATGAGTAACCTTAAAAGGGAAAATACTGTTCTGCAAAGCAAGCAATTTGTGGAAATACTGTCCTAAAGTAATATAGCAGGTGAATAGGAGTTTAGGTTGTTATAAATGAAAGGAAGTTTGTTTACTTGGTTGCAGAGTGGGGGGGGGGGGGGTCTTGGCAGTTGGTTGCGGAGGCTGATGAGCTGATGGGTGATGGCACTCAGGGAGGCGCGGTGTTTGCAGCGGTTGTTGGAGTGGAGCCCCTCTGATTCCCTCTCCTGGTGAAGCTTGGGCTTGGTTGCAGTTCTCTGTCCAGCTGGGTCTTCACTGATAGGCTTCAGGAGGGCTTCTTGTGGGCTTCTCTTCTCTTGGGCTGATGTTCTCTGCCTCTCTTCGTGCTGATGGTCTTTTGTTTTCTCCTCCCTTCTGTTTCTCCTCTCCTGGCTTTGTTCTGAGGTGCCAGGTTTTATAGTGTAAAGTTCGTGAATAGGAGTGACCAGGAATTCGACTCCTGGACCAATGGCTGACCATCCATTTGGCGGGCTTTCGGAAGGGGGTCTGTATCAGTCCTTTTGAGATTTATGACCAGAGTGATTTCCCTTGTATTGATGATTTTCGTTAGGCTGGTGTAACTTTTGATATATTCACTTTCGTGGTAACCACTGACCAGATTTGGAAACTGGAGTGATTTTCCATCGGTTTGATACCAAACATGCCATAGCAGCCTAGCGGTTCACACCTCATACCATCTGTAATGATTAATTAATGATTACTTATATTATGTCGTTATGTTATATTACTCACACCTTATTTTATGCCTCACAATCTATATAATTGTAAATATACTGTGTAGCTGCTGGCGCGTTCCAAACTAAATCTCATTGTACTTACAATGTCAATAAAAACATCCATCCATCCATCTAGGCAGGCCAGTGTCGCCTCCATCCTTCCTGAAGTCAGTGATTCCTTTGTCTTTGTGCTGTTTAGTGCCAAATTGTTTGCTGAACTCCAACCTATCAGTTTCTGGACCTCATCTCTGTAAGCTGACTCATAAGAACCAAAGAGATTTACAAATGAGAGGAGGCCATTCGGCCCATCAAGCTCCTTTGAGGAGAACTTAGCTAATAGCTCAAAAATCTTATCTAGCTCTGATTTAAAAGAACCCAGGGTTTTAGCTTGTGTTACAATAACAGGAAGACTATTCCATACTCTAACTACACGCTGTGTACAGAAATGCTTCATCAAATTCGTTTTAAAATGTTCTCCAGCTAATTTCCACTTATGGCCACGAGTTCTGGTATTTAAACTAACATTGAAATAGCCATTTGGCTGAACAGCATCCAGACCTGTTAGAATCTTAAACACCTGGATTATGTCCCCCCTTAGTCTCCTTTGCTCGAGGCTAAACAGATTCAGCTCAGCTAACCTCTCCTCATTAGACATTCCTCTAAGACCAGGAATCATTCTCGTTGCCCTACGTTGCACCTTTTCCAAGGCAGCAATGTCCTTCTTAAGGTATGGTAACCAAACCCGCACACAATATTCTAGGTGAGGTCTTACCAAGGAATTATATTATCGTAGCATCACTTGCCTTGTCTTAAACTCCACACACCTAGAGATGCAATGTGCCTTCTCGCGTGGTGTTCCTGCAGAGGGAGTCTGTGAGTGCTGGAGATTGGGGGAGGGGGCAGTGTGGCTATGTCTGCTCTGTGTTCCTCCAGACGAGCAAAGAAGCTGTTTAGCTCCTTTGCTAAAAGGGCGTTGCTGTTAACAGTGACGGTGTTGTTGCCTTTGAAGTTTGTAATGTGTTGTATTCCCTGCCACACCCACTGTGGGTTGTTGTATGTGAAGTAGACCTCTATTTTCTGTTTCTCTGCCTGCCTGGCAACCTTGATGCCCCTATTCAGGTTAGCTCTGGCTGCACTCTGTGTTCTTGACTGCGCTGTCTTGTCCTGTAGTATTGTATTGTTGCTCTTGTGTTTATCTTGCACTTTCTCCCTCTGTTTGTGCTCCTTTCACTCTGTATAGTTCTATCTTGCCCGCACTTGTGTCATCTTGTGTTGTTTCTGTTTTTCTTCTTTGTGTTGCACCGTGGTCCAGGAGGAACAATGTTTCCTTTCACTGTGTACTGTGTATATTGCTGAAATAACAATAAACCCACTTGACCACCTGCCTCAATTCATCCTGAAGAGTTTTCCAATGTTGTTCAAAGGTCTGTTTGTTTCGAGTGAAGGACACGCCCCTGGACGTGCTGGATAAGGGGACCACAGATCAGTGTCCTCAGTCCTGCTTCTCCCTTCAAAGCTGAGAGGAAGATGACCCGCCTGCTGCTTCTGGTTTTGGCTTATGGAGCTCTGCTTATCTCCACAGAGGCCCAGCAAGATTACCACAGTCTCCCTGCACTCACAAGACGGCCATTAAACTCGCAGTCGAAAATGCTCATCAAGGAACCCGTCAGCACATGAATTTCTATAACATCCAGGGCCGTCCGAAGGTAACTGCTGAGAAAGTGTTTACAAAAGTGTGAAACTTTCATCATCTGCAAGCTGAACTAATGAGTATCACATTGATTTTGATGTTTTAATTTCAATGCATATGATGCTTAATGTCTCTTCACAATGAAAGTGATGGTTGTATATCTCAGCCCTGGTCAATTTTACCTTCTCACAGTTTCTCTCTGAATCTGCTGCAGTCAAGTCTGTGACAGTTTGCCATTTTTTGGGTGATTATTGTTTGTTATATTGCCTTTAAAACAGTTGTAGGCAATTTTGTATATAACGTGTTTATGTGATTTAGATCAGCAGTGAATACATTGACATTGAGATTCTCTTGAGAGCAACAAAATGTCCAAAGTCAACTGCAACAGACCATCGGGCTGACTGTATTTTCATGGACAAGAGGGTAAGTAAAGAGTCACTGTGACTGTGAGCATTGGACATATCAGTTAGCAAATTAATTTAGGTTCATGTTAACTTTTTTGATGCCCTGCGGGGGAAAGTTAGCCAACAATAAAGTAACAAATACATAGGTGGCCTCAAAGAGCCAGTTCCTTCACCTTATTCTCAAATTTTAGTAGGTTTACAGGCTTAAAGGCTGGATTACCAGGCAGAAGCAAATGCTAATCATCTGAGGGGTGACCTGTAGATTATGCTTCGAGCTATGAACCCTAGCTGGCCTTATTTAAAGACCTGTGGGCTGTACTACAAAGCGGGTTTTACATACCCAGAGTTAACTCAATCGAGCCAGGTTAACTAAAACTCATTGTTGAAATCAGCCTTAAATGGCAGTGTGGTGTTTTGTGGTGAAAGGGCAGGACTTAACTCTTGTTTTAATTAGAAAGCCAGTAATTAAACCTGGTCAGAGCAGGGTAGATGTGCAGTGTGAATTACCCTTTAAATTTACCTCTTTAAATAGTGAACTACAGGACCACTTAGCTTGATCGGAGGACAGTATTTTAATACAGAGCAGTGTTCAGTTAAACGGGATTTGTTGTTCATACTTTTAGATGAACTTGCTTTGTATAATATAGCCTTATGGTGACCCTGCTTTGGAAGCTCTTTCCTCTAAAATTGTTCTGTGTCATTAAACCCTGCACTCCAGCAGCTCTGCCTTAAATCATTAGATATATCTTTACTACACCTTCTCTCACTGTATTTATTGCCCACCACTCTTTAAATACTGTTTTTGTGTGTCTGTGTGTTTTTGCAGCCATTCATTAACTGTAGAGTTTGCAGCAGACGGTCTGGTAATGATCTTACACATCCATCAAATGACTGTGTACCAAACAAGAAAGTGGATGAAGTAAGTGTAGAGAGTCTTAGCATTATGGAAATGTAACAGGTGTGTGAATTGTGTCTAAACATGTGGTTAAACTTTGATTGTGTTTGTACATGCAAAAATTTGATCAGAGTACTGTTTATTAATGACAATGTTACTTTTAATCTGAACAACAGTGGCAGCACCAAGGAAAAGCTTGGGGGGGGGGGCTCTAGCTCCTCCTCCAATGACCATAGTACCCCCACAGCACCCCCAAAATATTGGTTTCATTTTTTCTTTAACTATCTGTAAAATCTGTATATTGTGTAAGACATTTTTGCGGTTTTTACAGCATACTTGTAGTGTATTTTTTCTTCAAAGTACACATAGAGGCTCTGTGAGCTAGACGTTAGAATTTCATATTTTATCCTATTTTATCCATGCTGTAGCTTATCGTGCTGTGTGCTTCTATACACCATCTACATAAGCTGAAAAGCTAAAGCACCCGGTCTAAATAATCTCACTCCCCTATAGCACCTGTAGCATTAAGTCACTGGCGCTGCCACTGCTGAATAAACGACTCCAATCTGACTAAACCGCTTAACTTTTCCTCCCCATGTTACATTTCAGGACAAACGACGTAATATGTGTCCTTCTGATAAACCTCTTCTCAGACCTAAAACTGCCTTGGCTTCCAAGGACACTAAAGAAGCTGAAGGAGACCGTCTGACTGTTTCTGATGGCTGATGGTCCTGCAATGTGGACCAGAGGAGGAAACTGGGAGGGAAAATGCTTTGCTTTATATCATGCCCACCCAAAGCCCCCAGTGAGTAAGCCATAGGCGCCGATAGGATGGAAAAACTCCCAAGAAGGAAGAAACCTTGGGAGGGACCAAACTCAAAGGGGGAGCCCATCCTCCTGGGGCCGGCAAAGTGTAGGTGCAGGATCACAAAAAAAACTTGACGAGAGAAACGAGAGAATTCGACTGTCCCTCACAAAAACTGTAAAGTTTTAGTGGCTAAATTGCTTTTTCTATGCCTTTTCAAACAGGAGGAGATTTGTTTGGCTATACGTAGAAATTTTCTATACAATTTAGACAGCACAGAATCATTAACCTACTTTAATGCATTTATTAATACAACCACATATTTCACACATTTTGACATCAGTCATGCAGTGAAGATACAGTCTCTTTATTTCTTGACGCCAACCCTCCCCATTAATCCGGGCTTGGGACCGACACCTAGTTGAGCTGGCTTTCTCCCTTAAGTGGCTGGGTTAGGCTAAACTATGCACATATTTATGAAGACTACTATAAATTTATAAAGACCTCCCTAAATATGTAGTCTAACAAAACGCAGTTTAAAGAAGGTAGCCTACCTGGTAAACAAAGAAATTAAAAGGCCCACAGCATATAATCGGGCTATATCCAAGCAGTTTTTAAGAACGTAACCTACATGGCGAAATTGAATTACTTTCTGGACCAACAAACGCAACCAGACATGAACATTATGCACCTTCCTAGTCTTGATGTATGTCGTCATACAGATGAGGACGTTAAGGCAGCCTTTAGGTCCGACCCATCATGCACTGCAGTTTTTTGCAAATTCCTCAGATGGAAAACCATTAAATACCTCTTCTATTACCTTATATTACCTTATATTCATGTAATAAATATACAAATATCAATTAGTTGGAAATCAGCCAGACAGACGTAATTACTACAAATGGTTTCCACTGTATTTGTGACTCTGAGTGCCGCAGGCTTGGATGCAGTGCCGCACCATTTTGGGCATGCACTGGCATGCACTGGCCAATCATGTAGCACTTCTCTCATAAATATTAATGAGACATCACCTACCACCCTGCAAAAAAGAAATTTGCCGCTCGTCCCCCTGCACATGAACCAACATGGCTGTCTCAACCAGCGGAGCTCCGGAGCCTCTGGAGAAACACGCGGCAAAAAAGGCTCGCATACGGTCTTCCAGAGTTTGGGAATACTTCAGTCATGACACCTTTTCTGCGCCTCTACTGTAGCTGGCGTTAATGACGCTGTTTCAGCCATTTTATATTTTCTGTTTACTTATTCTGTCATGTAAGACTGAGACAAATTATCGTTTACGACTATTCTTACACACTGTAGCCTGACTTGCTGACTTAAGTAAGCTTAACTATAAGCTACCTTTGCTAGTGTTTGTGAATAACATGTTTCTCTAGTTATGAAATTATTCCATGTTTTAGCATCTGTTTCAACATTAAAGTCAAATTGGTATATTGAAATATGTAAAAACTATTGAACTATTAGCTTAAGTCTAACATAGAAAATCCTACTGAATCTCTTAAGATTTTCCTTTTTTGTTAATGCACTAATGTTTAAGAAGTGTCTTAAATTGAATTTCAGATTTGTGTGTGGGTGGGAGTGGGTGAATTGTATTAAATTCATACATTCATTCTTTTGGCTCAGACATTACTGACCTAAAACAAATTGAGGCATTGGGTAAGTGCTTAAATTAGCTACTAAATGGCAAAAAATATTCTAAATATCACATTTTCCATTCTTCGGTATAATTTTAATGAATCACCTATGCTGCCAAACATTAACGCATAGATTGTCACAACACTCTATGTTTTAGTTCTTCTTTATGTGTATAGGACGGTGTGATGGTTCTGGTGGTGGGTGTGGCCGACGCTGCTCGCGATGTTTGGCTATGCTGCAGTCCCAGGGACCAAGTTGGAACACATTTCCACCTTCAAGCTTAGGTGGAAAAACGGCACCGAGACCCAGCAGCAGGACAACTTCTTGTCCAGACAACCAGCCCTGCTTCATCATTGAAGTAAGCCCTGTGAACAGGAGCGAGATGTACTTCTGCAGTGGATGTTATAGCGGAAAGAACATCCCCATCCTCACGTCTGCCGGAGTGCCCCCTCAAGTGGGTGTGTGACTTAACTCGATGGATGAATTGGACAGAATGTACTGTTACTAGAGGTCGACCGATATGGGTTTTTCAAGTCAAGGGTCAGGCGATGGCCGATATATGCTGCTGATTTTTTTTGGCCGATAATTGGACGTTTTCCCCTCTATTTGCATGGTAAAATATCACACTAATAATAACAAACGATACACAAAATTTCTCAATTTAGCATTTATTGAATACTCAACTTGGAAACAATAACACATTTATAAACAATAAAAATAGCAGCATCAGAATCTCTGTTAGTGCACAATATAGCAGCAAACTCCTCATGTTTGACGGAAGGAAATTTGTAAACAATACAAAAAGGAATAAGCATGTTATCTTTAGTTGTAATCCCACTTCCAGTCCCTGAGTCTTACTCACCACACTCATACTTCACAGCAAACAGACAGCAGTTAATTAACCAGAAGAGAAAAATGCAAAAACACAACAGAACTTGTAAATAATAACAAACTAATAGACAATAAAAATAGCAGCATCAGAATCTCTATTAGTGCCAAATATAGCAGCAAACTCCTCATGTCTGACGGAAGGAAAATTTGTAAATACACAAAGGAATGAGCACATCTTCAGTTTTAATCCCATTTCCAGTCCCTGAGTCTTCCTCATCCCACAAGCAGGCAAGGCATGTCACCCCGGTTGTGTGACACTTATTTTATATAATAAAATAAGTGCCCCCTGCGGCCCCAGAGCCCGAGCAGCCGTCTCCGCTGCCTGCAGCTACCGCGCCCACGTCCGAGGCGCTTTCCCTGCCTGCAGCTCCCGGGCAGGCGCCCCCTCTGCAGCCTGCAGCTCCAGTCCCTGGCCCCACTCCAGTCCCTTCTCCCCCTGTGACTCTGGTACCCTCACCCCGACGAGCCCGACCCCGGCCGCAGGTCCTTATGTCTGTGTCCCATAAGGGGAGAGGACACAGACGCACGGCTGGGGTCCCACCCGCCCAGCCCCCTGGCTCGCCCTCCCTCGCCGGCGCTAGGGCTTGGTCGGCACCTGCGGGTCCTGGCCCTCCGGGTCGGCTGTCGTCTGCGGGTCCCCCTCCGCGGCCTCGTCGCCCTGCCTCGGTCCCTCCTCCGGCGTCTTATCGGTTGCCTGCGGGCCCCCCGACGGCGGCTCCTCATTCGCCTGCTGGTCCTCCCGCTCTGGCGTGTCGGAGGACGTCGCCGTCTGCTGCGGCTCCCCCTCTCTCCTTGCCCTCGCCAGGGTCCCTTCCAGCTCCTTCGTCCCCTTCCCTGGTCTCCCCTCCGACTCCCTCCTTCGTCCCTGCGTCTGTCCCTCACCCCGTCTCCTCGGCCCCTCCGGCTCCGGCCTCCCGGCCGCCTGCAGCCCTTCCGGCTGCCTCCCGTCGCCCGCTGGGTCTCCCTCGGGCTCCTCTTGGTTCCCCCTCCTTCTCTCCCTGGCCTCCCGTCTTTGTCCCTCCTGCCTCTGCTCCCCCTCGCTTTGTTCCTCCTGTCTCTGTCCCTCCTCTCTTTGTCCCTCGTCCCTCTGGCTTCTGCTCCTCTTTCCCCGATGTTCCCTTCGTTCACTCCCGGTCCTTTTGTCCTGCCTGTTCCCTCCGTGTCCCCCTTTCTGATCTGTTTCTCTGCCTTTCCTGTCTTATGTCAAGTCTTGTCCTGGCTCCTTCCCCTGTGCCAGTTCTGTCTGTCCGTTCTGTTCCCTGTCCCTCATTAATGAGGTTTTATATAGATATACATATATGCCCGGCTTGTCCGCTCCTCGTGTGTGCCACGCCCCCTGATTACCCACGTGTGCTTCCCTGATCGTCTCCTGCTTTGCCCGATTACTTTGATTAGTCATGACCTATTTTAAGTCCTGGTCTTACCTGTTTGCCCTGTCCGTCATTGTAGTTTGTCAATGCCTGCGTTCCGTCCTGCTCTACCCGCTCCGTTTCCCCGATTAAAGACCCGTTTTCACAAACACAAAAAAAACTATATGTATACATATACATACACTGAACAAAAATATAAACGCAACACTTTTGTTTTTGCTCCCATTTTTCATGAGATGGACTTAAAGATCTACAATTCATTCCAGATACACAATATTACCATTTCTCTCAAACATTTCTCACAAATCAGTCTAAATGTGTGATAGTGAGCACTTCTGCTTTGCTGAGATAATCCATCCCACCTCACAGGTGTGCCACATCAAGATGCTGATCTGACATCATGGGTAGTGCACAGGTGTACCTTATACTGCCCACAATAAAAGGCCACCCTGGAATGTGCAGTTTTGTCTCACAGCAAAATGCCACAGATGCCACAAGCATTGAGGGAGCGTGCAATTGGCATGCTGACAGCAGGAATGTCAACCAGATCTGTTGCTCGTGCATTGAATGTTCATTTCTCAACCATAAGCCGTCTCCAAAGGCGTTTCAGAGAATATGGCAGTACATCCAACCGGCCTCACAACCGCAGACCACGTGTAACCACACCAGCCCAGGACCTCCACATCCAGCAGGTTCACCTCCAAGATCGTCTGAGACCAGCCACTCAGACAGATGATGCACGGCCCCATGTTGCAAGGATCTGTACACAGTTCTTGGAAGCTGAAAATGTCCCAGTTCTTGCATGGCCAGCATACTCACCGGACATGTCACCCGTTGAGCATGTTTGGGATGTGCTTGACCGGCGTATACGACAGCGTGTACCAGTTCCCACTAATATCCAACAACTTCGCACAGCCATTGAAGAGGAGTGGACCAACATTCCACAGGCCACAATTGACAATCTGATAAACTCTATGCGAAGAAGATGTGTTGCATTGTATGAGGCAAATGGTGGTCACACCAGATACTGACCGGTTCTGAGTCCCCAGACCCCCAATAAAGCAAAAAACTGCACATTCCAGGGTGGCCTTTTATTGTGGGCAGTATAAGGTACACCTGTGCACTACCCATGATGTCAGATCAGCATCTTGATGTGGCACACCTGTGAGGTGGGATGGATTATCTCAGCAAAGCAGAAGTGCTCACTATCACACATTTAGACTGATTTGTGAGAAATGTTTGAGAGAAATGGTAATATTGTGTATCTGGAATGAATTGTAGGTCTTTAAGTCCATCTCATGAAAAATGGGAGCAGAAACAAGAGTGTTGCGTTTATATTTTTGTTCAGTATATATATTTATGGGTGTATCGAGACTAGATGGTCAGTATGGATAACTAAGGTGCACTAAAACTGGGTGAGCAGGCAAGGCATGTCACCCAGGTTGTGTGACAATTATTTTATATAAATGTATATATGTATATATATATTCCATCCACCATCCCTCCTTTACGGAGAACTGCGTTATTTTTATTGTCCATTACGAAAAAAATAAAAAAACTATATATATATATATATATATACATATATATTTATGGGTGTATCGAGACTAGTTGGTCATTATGGATAACTAAGTTGCACTAAAATTGGGTGAGCAGGCAAGGCATGTCACCCAGGTTGTGTGACAATTATTTTATATAAATGTATATATATATATATATATTCCATCCACCATCCCTCCTTTACGGAGAACTGCGTTATTTTTCTTTTCTATTGCTAATAAAAAAACTATATATATATACATATATATTTATGGGTGTATCGAGACTAGATGGTCATTATGAATAACTAAGGTGCACTAAAATTGGGTGAGCAGGCAAGGCATGTCACCCCGGTTGTGTGACAATTATTTTATATATATATTCCATCCACCATCCCTCCTTTACGGAGGACTGCTTTATTTTTAATATCCATTGCGGAAAAAAAACACAAGAAAAAGAAAAAATATCTATATATATATACATATATATATATATATATATATATATATATACATATGGGTGTGTCGAGACTAGATGGTCAGTATGGATAACTAAAGTGCACTAAAATTGGGTGAGCAGGCAAGGCATGTCACCCAGGTTGTGTGACAATTATTTTATATAAATGTATATATATATATATATATATATATATATATATATATATATATATATATATATATATATTCCATCCACCATCCCTCCTTTACGGAGAACTGCGTTATTTTTCTTTTCTATTGCTAATAAAAAAACTATATATATGTACATATATATATATATATATGGGTGTATCGAGACTAGTTGGTCATTATGGATAACTAAGTTGCACTAAAATTGGGTGAGCAGGCAAGGCATGTCACCCAGGTTGTGTGACAATTATTTTATATATATATGTATATATATATTCCCTCCACCACCCCTCCTTTACGGAGGACTGCTTTATTTTTAATATCCATTGCGGAAAAAAAACACAAGAAAAAGAAAAAATATCTATATATATATACATATATATATATATATATATATATATATATATATATATATATATGGGTGTGTCGAGACTAGATGATCAGTATGGATAACTAAAGTGCACTAAAATTGGGTGAGCAGGCAAGGCATGTCACCCAGGTTGTGTGACAATTATTTTATATAAATGTATATATATATATA
Organism: Brienomyrus brachyistius; assembly: GCF_023856365.1. NCBI lineage: Eukaryota > Metazoa > Chordata > Actinopteri > Osteoglossiformes > Mormyridae > Brienomyrus > Brienomyrus brachyistius. The sequence continues at coordinate 46,930 of NW_026042629.1, read as the reverse complement.
TATATATATATATATATATATATATATATATATATATATATATATATATATATATTCCATCCACCATCCCTCCTTTACGGAGAACTGCGTTATTTTTCTTTTCTATTGCTAATAAAAAAACTATATATATGTACATATATATATATATATATGGGTGTATCGAGACTAGTTGGTCATTATGGATAACTAAGTTGCACTAAAATTGGGTGAGCAGGCAAGGCATGTCACCCAGGTTGTGTGACAATTATTTTATATATATATGTATATATATATTCCCTCCACCACCCCTCCTTTACGGAGGACTGCTTTATTTTTAATATCCATTGCGAAAAAAAAACACAAGAAAAAGAAAAAATATCTATATATATACATATATATATATATATATATATATATATATATATATATATGGGTGTGTCGAGACTAGATGGTCAGTATGGATAACTAAGGTGCACTAAAATTGGGTGAGCAGGCAAGGCATGTCACCCAGGTTGTGTGACAATTATTTTATATATATGCATATACATATTCCATCCACCATCCCTCCTTTACGGAGAACTGCGTTATTTTTATTGTCTATTGCAAAAAAAAAACAGAAAAACTATATATATATATATATATATATATATATATATATATATATATATATATATACATATATATTCATGGGTGTATCGAGACTAGATGGTCATTATGGATAACTAAAGTGCACTAAAATTGGGTGAGCAGGCAAGGCATGTCACCCAGGTTGTGTGACAATTATTTTATATAAATGTATATATATATATATATATATTCCATCCACCATCCCTCCTTTACGGAGAACTGCGTTATTTTTCTTTTCTATTGCTAATAAAAAAACTATATATATATGTACATATATATATATATATATGGGTGTATCGAGACTAGTTGGTCATTATGGATAACTAAGTTGCACTAAAATTGGGTGAGCAGGCAAGGCATGTCACCCAAGTTGTGTGACAATTATTTTATATATATGTATATATATATTCCATCCACCATCCCTCCTTTATGGAGAACTGCGTTATTTTTATTGTCTATTGCAAAAAAAAAACAAAAAAAACTATATATATATACATATATATTTATGGGTGTATCGAGACTAGATGGTCATTATGAATAACTAAGGTGCACTAAAACTGGGTGAGCAGGCAAGGCATGTCACCCAGGTTGTGTGACAATTATTTTATATATATGTATATATATATTCCATCCACCATCCCTCCTTTATGGAGAACTGCGTTATTTTTATTGTCTATTGCAAAAAAAAAAACAAAAAAAACTATATATATATATACATATATATATATGGGTGTATCGAGACTAGAAGGTCATTATGCATAACTAAAGTGCACTAAAATTGGGTGAGCAGGATAGGCATGTCACCCCAGTTGTGTGACAATTATTTTATATATATGTATATATATATATATATTCCCTCCACCACCCCTCCTCTACGGAGGACTGCTTTATTTTTATTTCCATTGCAAAAATAAAAAATTTTAAAACACAAAAAAAAAAAAAAACGAAAATAATAATAATAAAAATAATTTTGAATGTGTATTCAAATAAGTTTGAATGTGTGTGAACTATATGTAAATATATATATACACATGCATATACAGAAATATATACACACACACACATATATATATATACACACACACACACAGACACACACTCACATAAACACATACACACACTGTGTACAGTCTTATGCAAAGGTTTGGCACCCCTTGACAAATAACATCTTTTCAATTACAAAAGCAACAATATCAGTTAATACAGTCTCTTTAGGAACTGGGGGAAAAATACACAATATTTTCAGCAAACATTGATGAATAGTTACTTTTTATGCCATAAATTGAACAAAATTACAAAATAAAAACATTATTATGGCACTCTGCAAAAGTTTGGGCACCCTACGTAATCAGTACTTAGTAACACCTCCTCTGCCAGATATCACAGCTTACAAGCGCTTCTTATAGCCAGCTGAAAGGCTTTCAGTTCTTGTACTTGGGATTTTCTCACATTCTTCCTTGCAAAAGGCTTCTAGTTCTGTAATATTCTAATATATCAAGGGCTGTATTGTCAAATAGGAGATCGGCAGCATTCTCCCACCTGAGAAAACTGTACTACAATGCCCTTGATAGTGTGTAGAAACACACTCGTCAGCTCTAGTCCTCCTGTAACAACGCAAAAGGACTGGCAACCCTCAGGTATTTATGCGTGCGATTGTATGATAAATTCACCCTGACAGTCTCACACTTCTCTTGGTACCAACAGGTCTCATGGAATATATAAAAGGCAACTGCAACAATTATACTCGGCACTAAACATCGAGGCACGGAAATGCAGCAGAGCTTGTGTATTTCTCAGGATGCATTCTAGTAAAATGCCCGGAAAATGAGCTAAAGACATATTTCAAGGGGCACTATATAAAACCGATGGAAATTTTACTGATTAAATAAAAGGAAAAGCATCGTTTGAAAAATCACAAATGTTTCTAAGATTCAATGCATCGCTTTTTGACCACATCATAGCGATGAACACATCATTGTTCCTGACAATGTCCTAATACAGAAATAAAACTTTATGTTGGTAAACTCAAAAAGCCTTCAGCTGTCACACTGGCTAACGATCTCAAACGATTATAAAGCAGCATTTTGAAAAGCGCTGTTTTAAAATAACAGATACAACACTTACCTTGTCTTCTGGCCAAATGCTTTTCACGGCTTGGCACTCCAACGGTGCTGAAACGAAATTTGTATTTCCTCCTACCTCGTTGGCCCTTCAGTTCTTCTTTTCTCCCTTTGGATGTTTTTTTCCTTCTTCTTTGGATATTGTTTTTTATTTTTGTTTGTTTTTTTTTACTTTGCATGTTTTTCCTTCTTCGGATATTATTTTTTTGGCTTATTTTTTTAGACGATGTTTTTTTCGTCTTCTTTAAAAATTGATTTTTTTCGTCTTCTTTAAATATTGTTTTTTTTTTCATCCTTTTGATGTTGTTTTACGGAACAAGAGCCGTACAGTGCTACTCTATCAGGAGGTAGCGCCAACTGAACGCCTTGAAGCAGTACCCAGCTCTTTTATAGGGAGCGTCAACCCGAAGTCAAGTTCTAGAACGTTGCACTCACTTTTCATTGGTTTCCCAGCTATGCTGTCAGAATAATGTTTGCTGATTGGTCGAAAATTTTAAAACGTACCCGAGTACTGTAAAAAAAACTCAAGATCTTGCTACCCTACGGAGCACCCATAAGGTGATTTTTTTTATACGTTATATGCAGCTATTTGTAGCAGGCCGTAATTAGACTAATCCACCCTTTGTCAATAAAGCCAACAAGAGAACAGGTTGCCCAAAGTTTGCTCAGGTACACGCCACAGCACAACCTTAAAAACACATCCAGCACAAATCACACTAGTGAATGACACAGCAAATCACAGCAATAAAAAAGACCCCTATGGGCAATCCAGCACCCAGACTACAGGTGCCAAAAGGCCCAGCCTGCCTAATAATGAACCCAAAATATACATACAACAAAGAAAAAGACACAAACAAAAAAGAAAATAAAACTAGCCAGCTGCTCCCACTAAACCCCGCTCCCGAGGCCACTAAGCCGGCTGGCTTGATAATACACGATACAACCTCAGATAAAACATATTAAAGCAACACCAGGGAGGTTTACAACCTGATCCTTAAAATTATCGACCCGTAATTCCACCTTGAAAACCCCTAAAGAACAGTAGTTTACCCCATGACTCACTGCCCCATTCAAACAAAAAAAAAAACAGGTTTTTGGGGTAACCTTTAGGTCAGCTCTTCAAAACCAGGTATGAGGACTCTTCAGCTAATCAGTCCTCTAATTAGAAATCTAATTAGGGAGTTGCAGCGAAAACCTGCATACACACCGGCCCTTTGCGGATAAGATTGTTCACCCCTGAAACAAGCAAACAGAAAGGCTGCTACACTGCAAATTCAATATGCCCGCCGATGCTCCACCAAATCTATCAGGACCCTGCCTGTCTTTCCCGTGCCTGCTCCTTTGCCAATATGCCCTACCATCGGAACATGCACAGCCATCTCGCCCCGGCTATGCCTCCAGTCCGAACTGCAGTTCCTATACCTGCCTATAATTGCCTGGCTACAATCCATCCCCCAAAATGAAATTGATGACCCAACGATCACAGCTAAGAATTCTATCCCCAAACCACTGGTCTTCCTCCCCAACCGAACGATCATTCACTGACCGTGGTAACTTATAAGGGTTGGTATGATGACCAGTGGTGGACCTCACCGAACGTTTAACTGGTCTCTACACCTCGGGGGGGACATAACCTCCTCCATTATACGAGGCCTACTTGTGGATGCTCTATTGCGACCCCTCCCACCAGCCCTGTCCCCGTAAAACCACAGAGTCCTCATCCGATTCCATTTCTGTTGCCCCTGTGGGCAACCCAGACTCAGGAGACATTACCAGAACATCTTCCCCTGACATAACAACCCCCTGTGGTACTGGACGCAACTCTGTTCGGTGAACTTGACGGACAACCCCGTCCCCCTCCATTGGAGTTGCAGAGTAAACTGCACCCTGATCTTGGGGACACCGAACTACCATATACAAACAGGCATCCCAATGATCCTGTATTTTACCTCGAACATGGTTCCGCAAACACACCAGCTGACCTTCATCAAACCCCTAATCATTAACCAACTCATTGTGTTTCCGATTTCGTGGTGTGGCTTGTTCCTCCAACTAAGCCTTCACATACTCTTGAAGCACCTGCAAACTTTCCTGATGGTTTTGTACCCATTCCTCCAAAGGTCCACCATACTGACTGATCCCGGCAGGAGCCTGAAGATAGTGTATCGGTAATCGAGGCTCACAGCCAGACCTTAAATAAAAAGGCATCATCCAGTCATTTGGTGGGGTGTAGTATTGTAAGCTTCTCTGCTGGAGGAAGTGTGTGAAGCAAATTGTGCAAAAAAAATATTAAAGCAACACCAGGGAGGTTTACATCTAGATCCTTAAAATGATCGACCTGCAATTCCACCTTGAAAATCCAATTACCATATAAAGGATACAAGATGTAAAGATGACAAATGACATGGCACACATTTGTTGTTTAGACTGTTGTGTCAGGTTAATTGAAAGCTGAAGGATCTTAGTGTTTACTAGTCTAAGTAACAGAATGTCTAAACACTGTGCTTGCCTTTATGGGTTTTTAAGCAGAACATATAGGTATAGAAACATATTAACATTACGTTTCACGATTCACTGACTGGAGAATAGGAGAATATACACATCAATATTACTACTTAAGTTAACTAACCCTAATCCCAACCCCTATTGGCACGGAGCCCGCCAGGGTTCAGGTGAGATATAAATCTGTAATCTGTATCAATGGTTTTGCTATCCATACCCACCCTATTAATGTTAGCTTCCCAGGGTTTCTTGTTAGACAAGCTCTGTGTCTCTCTATACCCCCATTTACTGCACGACTGATTGTCCATTTATAAAGAATCAAATAGGGTGAAGATGGTTTTAGTTTACAATTACTCTGGAAGGTGACCAGATTAAAAAAAACTAAATACCATGCCTACGTGTATGTAATCTCCATCACAGTCCCCATTTTCCCCATAATCCTCGTTTTGATAGTGCCAATTTGTGTAATGTGAGTTTTTTTTTTTTTTTTAAAAACTGTTATAGAAGAACATACTGGATGCCACATGTGTACAATTACCCCTTTCTAATTAGTGGGGTCCGTTGTGTCAGCTACAGCCTTTACTAACATACACATAAGTATACAGTCTTACAGCACTTTTGTTTTCCTTTTGTATTTAATGGTTTTCCATTTAGGGGGCAGCATGGTGGTGCAGTGGTTAGCACTGTTGCCTCACACCTCTAGGGCCCGGGTTCGAGTCTCCACCTGGGTCACATGTGTGTGGAGTTTGCATGTTCTACCCATGTCATCGTGGGGTTTCCTCCGGGTACTCTGGTTTCCCCCACAGTCCAAAAACATGCTGAGGCTAATTGGAGTTGCTAAATTGCCCATAGGAGTGTATGCGTGAGTGAATAGTGTGTGAGTGTGCCCTGCGATGGGCTGGCCCGCCATCCTGAGTTGTTCCCTGTCTCGTGCCCATTGCTTCCGGGATAGGCTCCAGACCCCCCGCGATCCAGTAGGATAAGCGGTTTGGAAAATGGATGGATGGATGGACAGTTTTCCATTTGAGGAATTAGCAAAAAACTGCAGTGCATGATGGGTAGGATCTAAAGGCTGCCTAACGCCCTTAATTTGTTTGCAATTTCGCCAGGTAGGCTACCTTCTTTAAACTGCGTTTTGCTAGACTACACATTTCGAGATGTTTTATTGTAGTCTTGGTAAATATATATATATAGTTTAGCCTAACCCAGCCACTTAAGGGAGCAAGCCAGCTCAGGTAGGTGCCAGTCCCAAGCCCGGATTAATGGAGAGGGTTGGCGTCAAGAAATAAAGAGAAATAAAGACAACTAATACTCCTAGTTTGCGAGATCTGACTGCAATGGCAGCACTGCTACAAGGGTGTGGATAAATCTATACAAATATCACCTGCATGCACATTACTTCTTTTACAATAACCAACTCCTGATCCATACTGTTAGTCGTGAAAAAAAAAACTATCGTGTACATAGAGGCCCTGTGTAAAAAGATAACTGCCAAGGAAAAGATCAAAAACATTTATTTCAAGGATACAAAGTTTTTATGGTCATGTACAGTGTACAGTGCAATTCTTATTTGATTAACTTGAATGTCTCCACAGACTAGACGATTAAACAAATAAAGCAGCGCAACATTACAATAACTAATAACAAATAAACAAAGCTCACGAGTACTATTACAGTATTTATATCATTTATTTAAACTTAATTTTACCAGGTAAATTAACTACAAAGCAGTTACCACTGCTTTACCTGCTTCTCGGGAGAAATAGCAGATATACGTCATGTATGTGACTAAATTCTTAAGCCAATAAGGGCAAAGTTGTGTCGTAATGGAGGCGGATCCAGTTTGTGCAGCCGGTTAAAGACACTACGGGCATGTAAATGGAGAACGAAATTATAGTTATAATTCGGCGTGTTCGCGAAAACGACTTCATTTATTTTCTTATTGATTTATCGACAGACCATCATACTTTTTAGACGTTATAATAACAACACTCTATTGATCCCCAAAGAGAGAAATTCTCTCCTTGCCTGCCCCCTCTTACTGTCCATGATACACAAGCACATATGTAGAAAAACGTCAGCTTGGAAGCCAAGGCTGGACTTAACCTACTCTATTCTGGTATTCTGTTCTCCCAAGTAAGGCATCCCAAGTTCGAATCCAACTTCCGACAAAAGTTCTTCAATACAGCACAATTTGAGCCACTGATCGGCTTTAATTGCTTTGTTTTATTTTTGCGTTTCAGGCAAAACTACATAACACTTAAAGACACTACGGGCATGTAAATGGAGAACGAAATTATAGTTATAGCGAATCTCCTACACACAATACCAAGGTTACCGAACTTTGGTCAGCTGGCCGGAGTGAGACGTTCAATTCCCGTAAGATTTCTTTGCGCCAGCCTGAGAGTCTGAAAACACGTCACACCAGATGCATGAGAGATGGAAACCTGGGATATTCAGTCGAATCAGATCAAATATGATGCTAAGTTAGTACTAAGTTAAAATATGTTCCGCACTTGTAACATGCACCCATGATTTGGAACAGCAGCATACCTGTCAAGGTTTGGATTTGAAAATAAAGGAAATTTTCCGGCACCCGCCGTGAGCCATCCGCAACCAGGCTCCAGTATCCCTTACATTTTAAGACAGGAAATATAAAATAATATAAATATATAAAATAATATAAATATATAAAATATATAAAATATATTTTTGGCCACAACCGGGATTCGAACCCCGGTCTCCCGTGTGAAAGGCGGCGATCTTACCACTACACTATCCAGCAACTATATAATATAAGGGAGATTTACGGGAAAATACTAATACGGGAGGACGGCGGGAAAGAGAAGTAAGTAAGACTTGACAGCTATGGTCAGCAGGCTGTCTCTGGCCACGCCCCCTACAGTCGGTCCGGCCCCTGTTCGCGTGTTCGCGAAAACGACTTCATTTATTTTCTTATTGATTTATCGACAGACTTTTTAGACGTTATAATAACAACACTCTATTGATCCCCCTCTTACTGTCCATGATACACAATGACGAGACACATGTTCACTAATGACGAGAACTATTCTATTTTTCATGCCGGGGGTCCCATTTACAAATCTTGTTCTTGTTCTCTGCTTTCTCCTTTCTCGTTCCCGTCACACCAGATGCATGAGAGATGGAAACCTGGGATATTCAGTCGAATCAGATCAAATATGATGCTAAGTTAGTACTAAGTTAAAATATGTTCCGCACTTGTAACATGCACCCATGATTTGGAACAGCAGCATACCTGTCAAGGTTTGGATTTGAAAATAAAGGAAATTTTCCGGCACCCGCCGTGAGCCATCCCACCACCGCAACCAGGCTCCAGTATCCCTTACATTTTAAGACAGGAAATATAAAATAATATAAATTATATAAAATATAATATAAATATAAATATAAATATATAAAATATATAAAATATATTTTTGGCCACAACCGGGATTCGAACCCCGGTCTCCCGTGTGAAAGGCGGCGATCTTACCACTACACTATCCAGCAACTATATAATATAAGGGAGATTTACGGGAAAATACTAATACGGGAGGACGGCGGGAAAGAGAAGTAAGTAAGACTTGACAGCTATGGTCAGCAGGCTGTCTCTGGCCACGCCCCCTACAGTCGGTCCGGCCCCTGTTCGCGTGTTCGCGAAAACGACTTCATTTATTTTCTTATTGATTTATCGACAGACTTTTTAGACGTTATAATAACAACACTCTATTGATCCCCCTCTTACTGTCCATGATACACAATGACGAGACACATGTTCACTAATGACGAGAACTATTCTATTTTTCATGCCGGGGGTCCCATTTACAAATCTTGTTCTTGTTCTCTGCTTTCTCCTTTCTCGTTCCCGTCACACCAGATGCATGAGAGATGGAAACCTGGGATATTCAGTCGAATCAGATCAAATATGATGCTAAGTTAGTACTAAGTTAAAATATGTTCCGCACTTGTAACATGCACCCATGATTTGGAACAGCAGCATACCTGTCAAGGTTTGGATTTGAAAATAAAGGAAATTTTCCGGCACCCGCCGTGAGCCATCCCACCACCGCAACCAGGCTCCAGTATCCCTTACATTTTAAGACAGGAAATATAAAATAATATAAATTATATAAAATATAATATAAATATAAATATATAAAATATATAAAATATATTTTTGGCCACAACCGGGATTCGAACCCCGGTCTCCCGTGTGAAAGGCGGCGATCTTACCACTACACTATCCAGCAACAATATAATATAAGGGAGATTTACGGGAAAATACTAAAACGGGAGGACGGCGGGAAAGAGAAGTAAAACGGGAGACTTGACAGCTATGGTCAGCAGGCTGTCTCTGGCCACGCCCCCTACAGTCGGTCCGGCCCCTGTTCGCGTGTTCGCGAAAACGACTTCATTTATTTTCTTATTGATTTATCGACAGAGGACAACATTGATTACTGTCCATGATACAGAGACACATGTTCACTAATGACGAGAACTATTATTAATTATTATTATTATTATTAACTATTATTTCTCTTATTATTAAATTATTTTATTATTATTATTATTATTTTTATCTTTATCTATTATTATTATTATTTTTATCTTTCTCCTTTCTCGTTCCCGTAGATATATATTATTATACGGAGATTTACGGAGTCTTCAAAGACGGTCCGGCTCCAGGATCACTGTTGCTGTGGTGTAGATCAGCTGATCTGTAGTAGTCTTCTACGTACATCTTCTAGTAGACCTTCTGAGGGTACTTCACGCATTCTTGGTCGGAGGGTCCAGGTTTCCAGCTTAGCTTATTTCTTATTTCTCAGGTCAGCTGCTCTTGTATTCAGCCTACTAATATATATGGGGCTTGGTACCCAATCTCGGAATGTGGGGATGATGATATCTCCCCCCTGACCTGTCGTCCTGGCTCCCCCTTGTCGTAGCAATCGTGTTGTACCTCATCAATCTCTAGTTGTGATAGCAGTTGTTTCTGGCCACAACCGGGATTCGAACCCCGGTCTCCCGTGTGAAAGGCGGCGATCTTACCACTACACTATCCAGCAACTATATAATATAATATATATATATTATAAGGGAGATTTACGGGAAAATAATACGGGAGGACGGCGGGAAAGAGAAGTAAAATACGGTAGTTTCCCGGCCAAAACGGGAGACTTGACAGCTATGGTCAGCAGGCTGTCTCTGGCCACGCCCCCTACAGTCGGTCCGGCCCCTGGCTTTTCCAGCGTGTTCGCGAAAACGACTTCATTTATTTTCTTATTGATTTATCGACAGACCATCATACTTTTTAGACGTTATAATAACAACACTCTATTGATCCCCAAAGAGAGAAATTCTCTCCTTGCCTGCCCCCTCTTACTGTCCATGATACACAAGCACATATGTAGAAAAACGTCAGCTTGGAAGCCAAGGCTGGACTTAACCTACTCTATTCTGGTATTCTGTTCTCCCAAGTAAGGCGTGGGTTCGAATCCAACTTCCGACAAAAGTTCTTCAATCGCTACAGCACAATTTGAGCCACTGATCGGCTTTAATTGCTTTGTTTTATTTTTGCGTTTCAGGCAAAACTACATAACACTTAAAGACACTTCGGGCATGCAAATGGAGAACGAAATTATAGTTATACCGAATCTCCTACACACAATACCAAGGTTACCAACTTTGGTCAGCTGGCCGGAGTGAGACGTTGAAAACACGTCACACCAGATGCATGAGAGATGGAAACCTGGGATATTCAGTCGAATCAGATCAAATATGATGCTAAGTTAGTACTAAGTTAAAATATGTTCCGCACTTGTAACATGCACCCATGATTTGGAACAGCAGCATACCTGTCAAGGTTTGGATTTGAAAATAAAGGAAATTTTCCGGCACCCGCCGTGAGCCATCCCACCACCGCAACCAGGCTCCAGTATCCCTTACATTTTAAGACAGGAAATATAAAATAATATAAATTATATAAAATATAATATAAATATAAATATAAATATATAAAATATATAAAATATATTTTTGGCCACAACCGGGATTCGAACCCCGGTCTCCCGTGTGAAAGGCGGCGATCTTACCACTACACTATCCAGCAACTATATAATATAAGGGAAAGATTTACGGGAAAATACTAATACGGGAGGACGGCGGGAAAGAGAAGTAAAATACGGTAGTTTCCCGGCCAAAACGGGAGACTTGACAGCTATGGCTGTCTCTGGCCACGCCCCCTACAGTCGGTCCGGCCCCTGTTCGCGTGTTCGCGAAAACGACTTCATTTATTTTCTTATTGATTTATCGACAGACTTTTTAGACGTTATAATAACAACACTCTATTGATCCCCCTCTTACTGTCCATGATACACAATGACGAGACACATGTTCACTAATGACGAGAACTATTCTATTTTTCATGCCGGGGGTCCTTCAAATCTTACATTTACAAATCTTGTTCTTGTTCTCTGCTTTCTCCTTTCTCGTTCCCGTAGATATATATTATTATACGGAGATTTACGGAGTCTTCAAAGACGGTCCGGCTCCAGCTCAAGGATCACTGTTGCTGTGGTGTAGATCAGCTGATCTGTAGTAGTCTTCTACGTACATCTTCTAGTAGACCTTCTGAGGGTACTTCACGCATTCTTGGTCGGAGGGTCCAGGTTTCCAGCTTAGCTTATTTCTTATTTCTCAGGTCAGCTGCTCTTGTTTGGGATGTGCTTGACCGGCGTATACGACAGCGTGTACCAGTTCCCACTAATATCCAACAACTTCGCACAGCCATTGAAGAGGAGTGGACCAACATTCCACAGGCCACAATTGACAATCTGATAAACTCTATGCGAAGAAGATGTGTTGCATTGCATGAGGCAAATGGTGGTCACACCAGATACTGACCGGTTCTGAGTCCCCAGACCCCCAATAAAGCAAAAAACTGCACATTCCAGGGTGGCCTTTTATTGTGGGCAGTATAAGGTACACCTGTGCACTACCCATGATGTCAGATCAGCATCTTGATGTGGCACACCTGTGAGGTGGGATGGATTATCTCAGCAAAGCAGAAGTGCTCACTATCACACATTTAGACTGATTTGTGAGAAATGTTTGAGAGAAATGGTAATATTGTGTATCTGGAATGAATTGTAGGTCTTTAAGTCCATCTCATGAAAAATGGGAGCAGAAACAAGAGTGTTGCGTTTATATTTTTGTTCAGTATAGAATAAGCCCAGATTTATGTTTATTCAGTGGAGATAAGTACAACCTCTAAAGATAGGCCTACACCCGTTTTGGCAGTGTCTCCGGATCCCATGACAAATAATGCCTTCAGTACATCCTCCTCAACCCACACTGAAAGCAGAAGTGCTATGGGCTTTGCAAACGGTTTGCCGACATCACTCCTATACGTCCAATGATGACATTCACACCGTCTCCAGGGTGATGTTCCCTGACTCGCAGGGTCACTTGTGGTAAAGATAAAACCGCTTTTCTTGCGCGATTTGGACTCGCTCCATATATTAAAAGGGAGCTTCGTTGTCATGTTTGACGTAAGTATGAACAGGACCATCAAAAGAAAACAACTGGATGTGCATGTCAGGTATTGGGTGAATTATGAGAATGGCTCTCGAGTGCAGTCCTGGTTCTGGGATCACAGTACATGAGCCACTCCACCGCTGAAGACTTACTGGAGAAGTTTAAGGTAAGCCATTCAATAACATTTAAACTCATTAACGAACCCATGATTTTTAAATATCCATGGTTTATCTTTACATGTGTTTAAATGGGAGAACCATATTTATTGGTAAGCATATTTTAAAGATTTTATTGCTGCTTCATGGCTTTTGCTGCAAAAAAAATAGTTCATTGAGGAAATAGAATGTTTAAGTGTTGTGTAGCAACATGTACAGCTGTTGTACAGGCAAAAACTCTGGCTCAGTCCAAAGGAGGTGGATATAGGAATGGCTGTCATCAAGGTGGGACTTCTGTGAATTCACTGGTATCTTTACATACAAATGTATCAAACAATTGTGAAGTAAAAAATATGTGAATAACATGGAGTTTGAGCTGGTTTGATATGTACAGCTGAGGTAGTGTTAACCTTGGGCTGAGTGTGCAGAAAGATTCTGGAAATTTGACAAACCATCTTTTTGTCAGAGACAGTCAGGAGCCAAAGGCAGTGGAAGTGACCTTGGTGTCCTTCAGATTAAAAAAAATTGCCAGATTGTGCTCTCAAAAATGTGCAAAAAGGCCTTGGATAAATGCCCTCTGAAGTACTCGATTGTACATGAGATGACGTGCTTGGACCCAAACAAAATGCACACCAGCCAGATAACTGCCAGCAGAAAAGGAGAAATCTCATGCAGAAGTTTGCGCAGGAGAATCGGTTGGCAGGCAGGATATCTGCTGGTAAATCATAGGATAAGAATAGGATAGTTCAGAATATTATTTTTAAATTATGCTTTTCTTTTTTCACATCTAACTGAATCAGGGACGGATTACAAACCGGGTTAGCGGGGCCGCTGCCCAGGGGCCCTTGGGGTGCAGGGGGCCCGTGGGCCCCAAGCCCAAAACAATTTGCAACGCTTATCAGCAATGTATTTTCGTTTGTCTATTTTAGAGGGCCTACATTCTTTGATCCTCTGCCTACAAGGTCCCCTGACCCTATAGGGAGGGTGTTTGGCTGCCAAGGGCCCTTGACTTGTGGTGGTTGTGGTGGTGGTGCAGGTGGTGGTGGTGGGGGGGGGCCTCGCGAACGTTTTACCCAGGGGCCCACAAAACCCATAATCCGTCCCTGAACTGAATAGTGTTAACACGTAGATTTTAGCAGTATTTAGAAGACCGACTCTTGGTGTTTGAAAAGAAGCATCAGCCCAGTTATATTTTCTTTGATGAGCCTAGAGATATCTCAAGATTAAATTAAAATGATTGCACATTTATGGTATCATAGGAAAATTGGGTTATAAATCACTTTCCTATTCTACATGTGATTCTGTGTATTGACATTGTTGATCTGCATCTAATCTACTGTAATTAATGTAATTACAGGTGATGCAATATCCCAGCAGTCTGATAATCACCTGCACAATGAGGCAAAAGGCTTGGATTTTATATCCTTCATTCCTTCAGCACCATCCAAAGTTGATGTCTTTTTACATCAAAAAGTTAGTGGGCCTTATCCTGACCTCTGGATGTTCTGCAAGAACTTGCTGCTGCTGTCCTATGGGCAAGCCGAAGTGGAACGAATAGAGGTGGAGACCTGCAACTTATCAGAGGAAACAGTTGTTGCACAGAGGCTTATATGCGACCATGTCAGAGTGTGTGGGGGAGCAACCAAAGCGCCTCTGACCAAAGGTGAAAGATGAGCGAAAAGCAAAAAAGAAAACTTGAGGAACTCAAGAGGAAGAGAGTCTCACTGGAAAGTGTATGTGAGAGTTTACAAAAGGATGCTGAGCACATGGCAGAGGAAGCAGAGAGTGCTGCTGGAACCAAAAGGGCAACATTACTTACCAAGTCCAATACTCTGAGCCGACGAGCGAAGGAGGAGAAAGAGCAGTTGGTGGTCTTAAATGCAGATACTGAAGAATAGGCTACTGAACTGTGACTCCTAACACATCAAGAGTGAATCGGTGGAAACAAAAATATTTAGGTTCTTTGCATTTTTGGAGTATTTTACTTTCTGTGCCTGTTTGTACATTGTTCACAGCCATAATACTTTATAATTACAAGGTAGTTTTATGTTAGAGCTCTTGCTCCAATAAATATGTGCCTTGTAATTAACTAAATTCTAGGCTATTCAGTTTTTTTTGCCCTCGTGATGGTCGTGGGTTGTGAAAAAAGCCTTCTTCTTAGGGGTACCGCTGGGGCCAGCCGGGCGTATGTCGTGGCTTCAGTGAGTACTTATGTTTGTCATGCTGCCTGTGTACTTTATAGCGGCACAACATATTTCTGCAAATTGCATGCGTCAAATTGTCTGTCTCTCTTAAAAAATATGAAGTGTCACCAAAATTTTAAACGGGGAATCAATCTCAATGAAAAATATTCGTCAAGTAACGTTTCTAAAATAATATAGACATACTAATAATTATATATTAATAAATCGGATGAACGATGCATCCCAAATTGTATCCGCTGCGCACTTCTTAATCAGGGCAATCGCATCGTGGAGGTTTCTGCAGACGCCCAAAAAGACTTACTTAAGAAAACTGTTGCATGATAATTTGTACCATTTTCAAGGGTGGGGGGCGTGCAGTAGATGCCCCCTTTATTTTTGTGCTTCTGCCGTTCAAACCGAGCAGCACTGAGTTTGTCATGGCACCTGACGCCAAATCTACTGCTTAGCTGCTACAGACAGAACTATCTTCAAATCACCACTAGGGGGTGTCAATGCTGCAGCTTCGTTCTATGGTTGATCTTTTTCAAAGACAGTTTTTTTTCTCTCTCTCCACATAATCAACTTAACTGATTAGCGTGCTTTCATAGTAATGGTTTTTAATCCGTGTTAATCTTCTGAACAATGACTAGTAAAGGTTCTATGAGGTTGTCCTACTTACTATGGATTTTAAGTTTTTTATCAAGGTGTTAAAACGTACCACAGTTGCCAGTCCTGTGTTTTATGTCTAGCAATTTGTACAGTTTCTTCAGTATAAACACATGCCATGATCTGTGAGAATCTCCTCCAGAACTCTGCATTTCCTCAAGATCTTTTTGTAATATTGCATCATGGCACTGCTCAGAACAACACAGATGGTGCATAACAACACAAGGGAGTACAAGACAACATGGTGCAGAAACAGTGCGATACAAAGCAGGACAAAACTGGATGATACGTGGTCAGTGGTGGATAAAGTGCAGTAACAGCTGTACAGTGCAGCTGCCGTGGAAATGACTGTTACAGGGGATGCAAAAGCTGCAGGTTTGAATTGTTTGGCGAATGAAGCTGTTCATGAATCTGCTAGTCAGTGTTTGTGGATGGTGGTCAGAGTCCTGGATTATAGACTGAACCTTGTTACTGTGGCAGTTAAAGTACAGCTGGTCAATGGAGGGCAGTTCAGTGCGAATGATGTTCTTAACAGACTTCGCAATGTACTGCCTTCCTGTCATGTGGCTCCACCATACCATAGTACTACTGTAAGAACTAGGGATGTAACGATACATTCAACTCACCATTTGATACGATTCACGATTCTGAGTTCACGATACAATTTTCTCATTTTTTGCAGAATGAGCTGCAGACAAATATATTCAAAAATATTCTTATATTTATCTTTCTGAACTGTTGACACTGTTGTGAACAGTGCAACTGAATTTGAATAAAATACTGTTGAAAAAAATCCCAAATCAAAATAAGTAAATAAAAAAAAATAAATCAAATAAATAAGCTAAGGTTTGCATGTGCAGCTTTTTAGCGTGCTTTGCCCTTTTAATAATCTTCACTCAGCTCACGGTGGTGCCAGTGGACCTGTTTGTGTATGTTATCAGTCTATTACAATGTTTGCATGCAGTTTATGTCTTGTCTGTGCTTTTCTCGCTGTTTCCTCCTCGTTTGTGATTACCGGAAAGCTAATATGCTGCCACACCGCCAATTGAAGATCGGGCGGTGCGTCCATCCATCCATTTTCTGAAACCACTTAATCCCAACTGGGATCGCGGGGGAGACCGGAGCCTATCCCGGGAACAAGGGGCGCAGACAGGAACCAAGCCCAGGCAGTCACCTACACACCGCAGGTCGCACACACTCACACAACTACAGGGCCAATTTAGACTCACCAGTCAACCTATCCTGCATGCTTTTGGACCGTGGGAGGAACCTGGAGTCCCCGGCGAAAACGGGGAGAGCATGCGAACTCCACACAGAAAGGGCCCTGGACCGAAGCCAGCACTAACCACTGTGCCGTCCTCAGTTTCAAATTCATTCATCATCTCGCGTTCGCTCAAAACCAAAAACTGACGTACGATGTCGACGTGATACGCAGTGACATCTGACGTCAAACTCACATTGTGAAATCAAATGTAATATTACACCAGTTTTTCTGTTAAAGTACTGTGAAGTACTCCTACAATAGTGATTCATTTTCCACATCAGCCGGTTTAAATCTTCATGCATTTGCACCGATTTTTAACTGATTTGTGATTCATCATTACATGCCAGGGCCAGCAGCTCTGCATGGCTCGACCCTCATAAACATTCTCCACACATGCTGTTCAGGCAGTGGCCACAGAAATTCCCCCAGTGAACTTTATGCTTTCTGTCGGAGAGTATGCTGTGTTCTGGCCTTAAACCCTGCATACTACTTTGCAGACTTTGATCCTCTTAACAACAATTGGCATTTCTGGTGGCTGAATATCCATCCATCCGTCATCCAACTGCATGCTTAAAAGCTGTGAATAATAGTAATAATTCTTAAAATTGCAACTATCTAGAATTTCAGCCTAGTTACTCAGCTAAATTACTATTTAAACCTAGAATAATTTCTATAAGGGGCGGCATGGTGGTGCAGTGGTTAGCACTGTCGCCTCACACCTCTGGGACCCGGGTTCGTGTCTCCGCCTGGGTCACATGTGTGTGGAGTTTGCATGTTCTCCCCATGTCGTTGTGGGGTTTCCTCTGGGTACTCCGGTTTCCCCCCACAGTCCAAAAACATGCTGGGGCTAATTGGAGTTGCTGAATTGCCCGTAGGTGTGTGTGTGTGAGTGGATGGTGTGTGAGTGTGCCCTGCGATGGGCTGGCCCCCCATCCTGGGTTGTTCCCTGCCTCGTGCCCATTGATTCTGGGATAGGCTCCGGACCCCCCGCGACCCAATAGGATAAGCGGTTTGGAAAATGGATGGATGGATAATTTCTATATGTGTGATAGAATCAAAAAATATTTTGTTTTACATATAAATCTTCACAAGGTGTATTACACATGGTATTCCCCAGACACCGCCACCCCAACAGATGCTTTGTTTGTTAAGACAATAGCTCAGAAAGTGGTTGATCGATCTTTTGCAGCTTTTACCAAGGTTTGTACAAGCCAAAATTAAATTTTGAAACGGATCCCTGCCACACCCTGCCCTCCTGAACCTCCCGTTTCCTCCCTAGTGTGGTATAACGTGCCATGCCTGTTCCGCGTTTGTTTTACCTCTCCTTCCTGCCCTTGTGTTACTCATTTCAGGTGCCTCTAGTTTGCTCCCTGCTTAGCCTTGTATAAATGTGCTTCTCAGTCCTGCCTTTAATGTTGCTGCTGCTGTTTGCCTGTGTGTTCTTCCCTGCTTATGATTCCCCCGTGATCCAGTTGTGATCCAGTTGTCTTCATATCATGTATTCACATTCCTCAGCTGAGAGTGAACAAAGTTCTGTGGAAAGTATCTGACTACAGATAGACTTTCACCCAGTTCTCTGCGGGAGCTCTGATTACAGAGTGACTCCCCGACTACTTCTGAAGCCCTTCCTTAAGTATCCAGACCAGGTGATGGCATGTTTCTGAAGACTGACTAATTTCGGTCAATGGTTAATTTTAGGGGCATTGCTGACCTTGGTTCTCAAGTCCCCAGCCAATCAGATCACTTTAGGGGGTGGTTGTAATTCCCTTGTTCTACCATGAGAGAATCTCTCTCAGTTTGGTGGGTTGAGCCGAAGTTTCTGTATTTCTCTTAGGAAAAGCTATACTGCCTTAAATCTGAGAGTATAATACTCCTCGTCTCATGCCTATTCAAACGAGACCAAACATGCGTGTATTTGTCCCTAACATCTATGTGTGCTGAGTTATCCTGTTTATAGTGGAAAAGGTGTCTGTGTCTGGAGGCTGACAGCTGTTGTTGCTGTGGATTGATTGTGGAACTCTGGTCACTCCGGGGGTGAAAGGTCTTGCTTTTTCTGTGCTGCTCCAGTTATTCCTATCCAGTCTCTCAGGAGCCGGCAGGCCTTTGCCTTCCTTAAAAGGGGTGGTTTGACGAGTTGAGTCCAGTCTTGCCTGGGCCAGCGGAGCTCTGAAATAGACTGATGCAGGCTGATCAGAGTTGGGGCCTGCAGGACCTATAAGTTTTATGTCCTTACAGAATGTAAGTGGCATCATACTAAACTAGTGGTGTTCGAACTAGCATGGAAAGAGGCTATGGGTAGCTACAAAAAGGCTCTTAGTGCCGCCAAATCATCTAGTATCTATCAGAACTAATTGAAATAAACAAAAATAATCCTAGATTCCTATTTACTATGGTGTCCAAGCTGACTAATAACCAGACCACTGGTTATTTTCCAGTGACGACTTTATGAAACTTTTTGACCAAAAATATGCTCAATTAAACAGAACATTTTGAATATTGAATATTGGTTAACCAGTCAGAACTGATGTACTTAATTTTATCTTCAAATTCATCTACTTGTATGCTAGACCCTGTTCCATCAAAATTATTCAGCGATGCTCCCAGCATTGATTGAACCGCTACTAGCAATAGTTAAACTAAAACATATAATCATATTACCCCAATTTTATCTTCACTGCACTGGCTGCCAGTTAGATTTCGTGTTGACTACAAAACACTGCTCTTAACCTATAAAGCTGTAAATGGTCTTGCACCGCAGTATGTGAGTGACCTCATTTGCGTTCCGAATCATACACTTAGATGACGAGATGGAGGTATTCTATCCGTACCCAGAATAAAGAACATTACCTTTGGGGGAAGAGCATTTGCTCATAAAGCACCACAGCTATGGAATAAACTTCCTATTAGTGTTCGGAACTCAGACACAATCTCTGCTTTTAAGTCAAGGCTTAAGATGTACCTCTTTCGCCAGTCTTTTGGATAGTTAAATCTTCTTTTCTAAGGTGAATGGGAAATCTGGAGGTTCATAGTTATTTGAGATTGAAGGGGAAAGGGGGGATTGGTGCTGTCGTCCTGCCACTCTCGCCGATCACTTAAGCTGTGGATGGGAGGTGGCTTGACGCCAAAACCTCTGTAAACCCTCATGCCTGTGCTTCCTTCCAGGTCACTCTTTTAGGCAGGCTGTCATAGTTGCTTTAGTCCTGCCGGTTAGGTGTAGGGCAATAACTCTTCTCCATCTTCTCTTTTTCGAGCTGATACCGAGCCGACTACACCGTGTGAACCCGCACCTGGACTCCTGGATATAACTACATGAAACCAACTGGGACTTTATAACTATATGAACTCTAATGAATGTCAATGTAAATGCAGTTTCATGCTCCTTGGTCGCCCAGAGGAGGATGGGGTCCCCTTCTGAGTCTAGGTTCCACTCAAGGTTTCTTCCTGCTAGAGGGAGTTTCCTTGCCACTGTCGCCTCAGGCTTGCTTGGTGGGGTTCTGGCCGGTTAAATGTAAAGTGCTTTGTGACAATGCATGTCGTTAAAAGCGCTATATAAATAAAATTGAATTGAATTGAAGTGCTTCCTCAGATTCATTTTTAAATGTTCTCCAGCTAATTTCCACTATGGCCACGAGTTCTAGTATTTTAAATTAATATTGAAATGGTCATTTGGCTGAACAGCATCCCGACCTGTTAGAATCTTATATACCTGGATCATGTCCCCCCATAGTCTCCTTTGCTTGAGGCTAAACAGATTCAGCTCAGCGAACCTCTCCTCATAAGACATTCCTCTAAGTGCAGGAATCATTCTAGTCATCCTACGTTGCACCTTTTCCAAGGCAGCAATGTCCTTCTGAAGGTATGGTGACCAAACCTGCACACAGTATTCTAGGTGGGATCTTACCAAGGAATTATATAATCGTAGCATCACTTCTCTTGACTTACATCTCTAGGTGTGTGGAGTTTAATCCAACATCCTTTTGCCTTTTTTTAATGCTTCCCCACACTGGCAAGAGTGGGACATGGAAGTATCAACATACACACCGAGATCTTTCTCATAATCAGCTACCTTTATTTCAGTGAAACCCATAAAATATCTGTACTTTACTATATTTACTATATTTCTGCTCCCTGCATGGATTACCTTATATTTATCTATGTTAAATTTCATCTGCCACGTATGAGCCCAGTCGCTAATTAAATCCAGATCCTGTTGTAGCCTCTCTGGACATGAGACATGATCTAACATCAATCAGAAGATACCACACCAGCAGATAATGATTTCTGGAATAGTAAAGTTAAAGGTTGGCTAATAATACCCCTCATCTCTTTTAAAACTATAGATAAGATGCCATCAGGGCCTTGCGATTTATTTATTTTGAGCTTAGCTAGGCTTTGTACCACATCAGCCTCAGTTATACATATATTGGTCATAGACATCGTTGTATTTGTACTAAATGGTGGTAAGCTATTCTACTGTGAACAGCCATTGTAAAATAATCATTAAACTCATTTATATCAATTTCATTTTCAATTATAAGGCCCTTACTATCCTGCAAATGAGTGATTTTCAGCTTTTAGAGCTCTTTCGGAGTTAAAATATTGGAAGAAACTTTTAACGTCATCCTTATAACTGTTATTAACTAAACCTGTAGACTTAGATACTCCTGCTTTATTTTGAAATCATTAGTTAATTTCCATTTGTGGAAGAAAGCCCTTTTGCTCCTGACTTTATTCTTAATTTTCGTAGTAAACCACCTGTGACATCGCGTGCTGGACGAACAGGCAGGAAGCGAGGAATCAAGGATCCGGGAAACGGAGAGTCGGGAATGAGGGTTTATTGATGAAAACAGGTACCAACAGCGAGAGATTTCAATGACAGGACTGGGGAAACAGACTTGAATGTGGACTAAATACACAGGACTACTCAAACTGACAGAAAACAGCTGGTTACAATCGGGGCAGCACACATGGTTAATGAGGGGGCGTGGCACACACGAGGATCGTACAAGCAGGTCATGACACCAGCTTGGTTGCAGTTTCCTAGATTTAGTTTTTCTGGAAACGGGTATGAAGTTCTTTTGCACTTGCAACAATGTGCTTTTAAAAAATTCCCATGCCTCTTCCACAGTATTGCTATTTAACTCCATCCGATTTACAGTTTCTAGTTTCAGTCTCATACCATTGAATTACCCTTCCTAACATTGTATACTTTTGTTTTGGACTTGGTTGAAGACTCAGGCAGCAGGAGTTGCCCCAACGTTGGTATGTCCTTATCCATAAGGGGGAGTAAACGTTCTGGTTTCCCGACCTTATAGATGAAGGAGTTGGGGGATGTTGCCAGTGACCTGCCGGATTCCAGGCAGAACAGGCCTCGCTATGCCACAGCCCTTCAGAGACTGGGCCTTCCGTGCAGAACCTCTGCATCCAAATTAGACCAGTTGTTTAACAAAACCCTAAAATGGGGTTATTTTTGACATGGAACGGGACTTTGATTCAACAACCCATTACTTAGTTGCGGCAAGTACCCAATATCAAGTATAGCTGCAAAGAATCTGCCAGAGATTTTCAGAGAAGTTCCCCAGATGCATGGACTGGACTAAGGTGCGTCAGATTAAACAGGAGCCTGGTAAATTCTGTGAGCCCCACGCCAAGTGACTGATGGAAACATACTCCAGCTACAGTGAGATGGACCCTCCAGCGGACCGAGAGTGGGATTCCCTCTGGGAGCGACAACTCGTGCAGTTGCTGGTGGATGAGCTGCAAACAGACATCAAGAAGGACTTCCAACCTCACAATCATTTACCAAACCACTTCAGGTAACTTGTAAAGATGTAGGTATTGGAGTATTCACACATTCATTTGCAGTGTCCACCTCCTGTCCGGTAAATTTGGCAGGACAAAATTTGAATAACCTATAGGCCAGACTCATGAATGCGGCTGAACGAGTAAAGGTAGAACAGGTGGCCAATCCTGTTATACAGTCCTAGTAGATTGAGAACCACCTGATTGCAACTGTAGTTGGAATCAAGGGCTGAGCAGCATGGTGGCCTGGGGGACAATTATGAAAACACAGACCCACTGATATCCTTAAAACCCACAATCAAAAGAGGAGTCAGGATGGCCAGTGACATGTGCTGGCTAAATGGGGACAACAAAGAGAGAACAGAACAAGGCAGGGAGGGATTCTGACACAGGTGCCATGCTACTTTGTTTAAATATGCTGTAATGTTTTAGTGCAAGCCTTAGACAATGGAATCTCTGAATGACGCCGCAGTCTGGCTCTTTCTGAAGGTCCTATACTGTAACCGTCCTGAGAAGTTGTTTGCATGCACTTGCTGCCTTGACACTTGTTGATGTGCGTGTGCCCTGCTCGAGCAGTAAAGGGGAGATCACATGCAGAGCTGATTTTCTGTAGTTCCTTAGAATAAAAATAGAATATTCTCTTCAAATAGGAACACATGCTGCGTTTGATTATTTCACTCCAACTCGGACAAAAACGTCACGAAAAACATCACTTCCCATTAGAAACGCCTCTTTTATGACGTTAATGTCTGACAGAATCTTCTTGTCCGAGTTGCCCCTGTGACGTAATTTCAACATGGCGGCTTACACACTCAACATTAATTCTATTTTACAAATCCTTAAAAATGTTTATTTTGTTAAATTTATTATTATCCCATCCATCCATTTTCCAAACTGCTTATCCTACTGGGTCACGGGGGGTCCGGAGCCTATCCCGGAAGCAATGGGCACGAGGCTGGGAACAACCCAGGATGGGGGGCCAGCCCATCGCAGGGCACACTCACACACACCATGCACTCTCACATGCATTCCTACGGGCAATTTAGCAAGTCCAATTAGCCTCAGCATGTTTTTGGACTGTGGGGGGGAACCGGAGTACCCGGAGGAAACCCCACGACGACATGGGGAGAACATGCAAACTCCACACACATGTGACCCAGGCGGAGATTTGAACCTGGGTCCCAGAGGTGTGAGGCAACAGTGCTAACCAGTGCACGACCATACCGCCCATTTATTATTATTATTATTTATAATTATTAGTAATTATTAATGTAATTGCACGTGTTCGATTTAGAGAATACCATATTGTGACCGTAAACAGTATCCTAACATGCAATATCAGATTTTTACCAGACTTGTTAGTGTTTTTGGTTTGTTTGTAGTTTGTTTGATCTCGAAAAAAGAATATCGCTATGAATATACTAAAATACTTTATAAAGCTTTTAATGTGGTTTGACTAGTTCCTGTTTCTTGTTTATTTGTCTGAAATAATAATCTTACTCCATAACTGCTAAAATATAAAGCAACAACACAGCAGCGTATTCATGGAGGCAGCCATGTTTGTTCCGAGTTGTGCTAGCTTGAACGGGAGATTGTTGGATGTGATGTCACCCAATTTGGAATTTCCAAGTTCCGAGAGAAAAACGAACGCACCACAAGACTCTGGCTGGAAATTTCTACAATAGAGCCATTTAGTTATTTCTAGAAAAATATTTAGAGCCAATGACCTGATGTCATTGTAACACAGGTCACTGTCCGTGGTGCTGAATTCTCTACTTGATGGGCTGGTGCTGAATGAATATGACAGCTGGCCAACATGTCTGTGTGCTTCCACTGACTGGCACCCAGACATATAATGACTTTTAACAATGAGGAGGGAAACGTCCAGACAGGAAATTAGTCAACAGTAATTAGTAATCACATATAGTTCTCATTTATCATGATGTAAAATTCAAAAACCTTTTTTTTATTATTAAGGGATAAATGTAATTGAGTTTTAATGTATCCTTTCCGCTCTTAAAATCGCAAATTATTTCTGACTATTAATCTGCACATTTTAATAATTTCATTAATATTACCTAATTGGTTTGTCTTTTTTATTAAATTTTAAAACTAGCTGTACAATTGTTGATGTTGTTGCTGTTCTGAATGTCATTGGCCTGTTGCCTTACGTCTGTCTAAACATGAGTGAGGGGATGGATGCACTATTCTATGGGGGCCTCTGTAGAGAATAAATGATCCTAATTTTATATTGAGAGAGATGGTTAATTCCTTTTTAATCCATACTGCGTTCAGAGCCCCTGTTCTGCCGTTGATCACTGCTGCATATCATCCCCAAACCAATGGCCTGGATGAGAAAACGAATGATGACATAAAATGGTAAGTCTGTTTTTGAGGTTGTTTTAGAACTGTGTGAGACAGGCTCTATTCTTTTAACATTACATCAGGAATTACTGATATTATTGACAATCAATCCCTTAATATACAGTATCTCACAAAAGTGAGTACACCCCACACATTTTTGTAAATATTTTATTATATCTTTTCAAGGGACAACGTTAAAGATATGAAACTCTGATAGAATGTAAAGTAATCAGTGTACAGCTTGTATAATGGTGTAAATTTGATGTCCCCTCAAAATAACTCAACACACAGCCATTAATGTCTGAACTGCTGGCAACAAAAGTGAGATTAAAAATGATTTGTGGCAAGATCGGATCATGTGTGTTGAAGAGTTTCTTATGACTGACAAGTAGTTATTTAAAAACATATCTTGAAACAGCAAATTACATTGTTCTTAATGCTTTTAGAAAATGACTCTTTATAATGATCTGTGAATAATAATAATTTGCTATGAATGTTTTTCCACTTCAGCTTTCCACAATTATTCTTCCCGATGAGAAAAGCTACGGCACGTTTTTTGATGAAAAAAATAAAGTAGTTGAGACAATAAGCAACAACAGCTGAAAACATCTCCTAGTAACAGGAAAAACAGAAGCAGGCATGTGGTAAACGAATACAAAAGAGGTACCAAAACACAGTTTATCATGTTGGAGATGAGGCGCTTCTGTTCAACATGAGGAAGCGGGGACGGAAAGGAGGAAGAACGGAACCGGATTTTACCGGACCTTATGTCATCCAGGCAATATGTGGCAAGCTGGTTACACTGTCTAATTCTGAAGGGGCAACTTTAAAGAACAAATACAATGTAAACCACATACAGAAGGAGCCAAACTGATGTCCCAAGTCAGGAATCACACAAGGTGCCAGAAGAGTATAAGACCAGTAAACCTCCCTCTAGCGCAGAGCTTCTGACAATCGAGAAGGATGCTGACAGTTGAAAAAAAACTCATGTCTGTGTGTTATGAAAGAATATCAATAAATGTTTCCGAAAGGGGATGACTCATTTGGTAATTATTTACGGCTTATGTTATGGCTGCCAATTTACAGTCTTTACTGAAGTCTGACTTCTTTTGAGTCACCTTTAATATAGATTGGACACTCTCTATGCAATGTGCAATACTTACATAGATGGTAAATGTTTACCTGCTTGCACAGATGGATGATTAGGTAATTAGTGTAAGTGTGTGTGTGTGTTCAATCGCATGTATGTCCAAGGTCCATAGTAAATAATATACACTGATCAAGAGATGCCCGAAAGTGGATAAAAGAGGACATTAGTGGGTGTATCACTTAGTGTAACGCGTGCAGGAAAATGAGCAGGACTGCAAGCCATATAATGACCCTTGTCTAGCTCTTAATACAGTATGCATACAGTGATGTATCTACAATGGACAGCTACTATGAGCAGATAGCACAGTACAGGTGCTTATAAGATCTGTATGCTATTTCCATCCATCCATCCATTGTCCAAACCGCTTATCCTACTGGGTCGTGGGGGGTCTGGAGCCTATCCCGGAAGCAATGGGCACGAGGCAGGGAACAACCCAGGATGGGGAGCCAGCCCATCACAGGGCACACTCACACACTATTCACTCATACATGCATACCTACGGGCAATTTAGTAACTCCAGTTAGCCTCAGCATCCATCCATCCATCCATTGTCCAAACCGCTTATCCTACTGGGTCACAGGGGGTCCGGAGTCTATCCCGGAATCAATGGGCACGAGGCAGGGAAGAACCCAGGATGGGGGGCCAGCCCATCACAGCTCACACTCACACACCATTCACTCACACATGCACACCTACGGGCAATTCAGCAACTCCAATTAGCCTCAGCATGTTTTTGGACTGTGGGGGGAAACCGGAGTACCCGGAGGAAACCCCACGACGACACGGGGAGAACATGCAAACTCCACACCCATGTGACCCAGGCAGAGACTCGAACCCGGGTCCCAGAGGTGTGAGGCAACAGTGCTAACCACTGCACCACCATGCCGCCCCCTGTATGCTATTTCATTCTATAAAAAGAAACTTACTGTACTGTACAATAAAGTATTTCACCACTGCTTCTTCCTCAGCTCCCACTGTTTGCTAGCACATGCATCTTTTGATTTCTTAGTGCAATCTGTGCTTTATTTTTTTTTTGTGAAATGTAAGTGCAGTATCTGTTTATTAAGTGCTGTGGTTTAATATGTACATTATTATTTCAGTACTGTGTATACTGTCCTTAATGTCTTGCCTCTCTCGTATAACTTGAGATACGCCCAAATTGACTTCCCAAATTGACTTGCAACAAGTGGTCCTGGTTCCAAATGCGGAAGGCGATGGATACCTGTATTTTATATGCTGTAGTGTGCTGGGTGTCAGACATTGCAATGCACCTTGCTTTGATCTTGACCTGTTAGATCAGAGGGAGGTAATCTTATCCAGAAAGGGCCACTGTGTATGATGGTTTTCACTGCAACTCTCTGAACAGCGAACCTAACAGTTATCCCAATACCTTGATCTTGCTAGCATATTTAAATGTGTACCTATTCAGGAATAGAGTGGTGAAGCATTCAGAGGAGGACTGATGATTATCAGAGGGAACAAAGGGGCTGGGTACTTGTCAGTATCCAGTAGAACCCACCAGACTCCTACACTGAATGGTTCTGGATGTGGCACAGACGTTAATCCCTCTGTATTAGGGGATCCGTCTCCAGTTTGTACTCTTCTAGTTAATAGGTAGATTATCAGGCAGTTTTTCACCCTAGTCCAGTACTCATTGACAGCCTAATACACCGTGTTTCAGTTTGTCTTGATAGTCAATACATGTCACAGGATGTACATTACTCTGATGGGCAGGCCCTCTTACATATGATGGAAATTGCAATACCTACTTTTGGCCACGAGATGGCAGCAAGAAAATAGAAAAATTATTTTCCCCACGGTCTACTAGCAGCTTTTAGATGTTAATTCTTCATAAAAATAATTTGACTTGATCCAATGTATTTTTAATACAAACAATTACCACACAAAGCTGCTAGTTTCCTCCGGTTTCCCCCACAGTCCAAAAACATGCTGAGGCTAATTGGAGTAGCTAAATTTACCGTAGGTGTGCATGTGTGAGTGAATGGTGTGTGAGTGTGAGCTGTGATGGGCTGGCCCCCCATCCTGGGTTCTTCCCTGCCTCGTGCCCATTGATTCCGGGATAGACTCCGGACCCCCTGTGACCCAGTAGGATAAGCGGTTTGGACAATGGATGGATGGAAATAGCATACAGATTAAGCACCTGTACTGTGCTATCTGCTTATAGTAGCTGTCCATTGTAGATACATCACTGTATGCATACTGTATTAAGAGCTAGATAAGGACAGTGGGTCATTATATGGCTTGCAGTCCTGCTCATTTTCCTGCACACCGTTACACTAAGTGATACACCCACTAATGTCCTCTTTCATCCACTTTCAGGCATCTCTTGATCAGTGTATATTACTTACTATGGACCTTGGACATACATGCGATTGGACACACACACACACACACACACACACTTACACTAATTACCTAATCAACCATCTGTGCAAGCAAGTAAACATGTACCATCTATATAAGTATTGTACATAGCATAGAGAGTGTCCAATCTATATTAAAGGTGACTCGAAAGAAGTCAGACTTTAGTAAAGACTGTAAATTTCTCAGCCATAACATAAGCCGTAAATAATTACCAAATGAGTCATCCCCTTTCGGAAACATTTATTGATATTCTTTCATAACACACAGACATGAGTTTTTTTTCAACTGTCAGCATCCGATCCAAACGGGATTCCCATTTCCTTTCTGTGGGATCCAACAGAACACGGGCTGACCATCAGTCAACATGTCTTCAACCATGCAGGACAGGACCCAGTCCAGGCCAAACCTCACGGTGCTGGTGTTAATAAAAAAAATGTAAGGAACATGCAGCTGCAGCTCACACACAAACACAGTCCACAGCATCCAGAAAAAAGGTCAGGCCTTTTTCTTCTTTAGCTGACTCCGCCCAGACCTCGCCCCCTTTCTGGGCGCCTCGCACTATGCCTTTGAACTGGCCCTGCAGCTTGGCCCGTTTCCTGTTTCCCAATGCAAGTCATAAGATTCACCCGTAAATGATATTTTGAATCGGAACGATATTTATTACTATTGTTTAGATTAAATATATAACGGTTTAATGATTGAATATAACTTGATATTGTTGTTTGTGTTGTTTAGTTTGAGGTTCTAGTTTCTGTCTTTATCCGCTTTCGTTTCAGTAGGCAGCTGGTTCATCCCAGGCTCAGGGTCTCTCTGCTCTTCATCAAACCCACACCCCCAGTTTGGGAGCACCCTCTCCCTCTCCTCCCCCCCACGGCTGTGACTGTTACTCCTCCTTGAGGAGTAACTGCTCCGCCCCCTATCCCAGCCCCTATACCCACAGGAGTGCATCACCCAGTGAGCCGCCGCCCTGCCTGTCCCCCTCACACAAGCACACACTGAAATCATGGTCCTAAGCTCTCTGTGTGGGTCACCACGATAGTACAGCACACCGACGATTACCCTCTGACTGAATCAGAATCAGCTTTATTTGGCCAAGTATGTTCACACATATTGGGAATAGTTAGACATTTAATCAAAATAATTAAGACAAGACATAAACATACAGTTCTGTTGATATGCGACGCATATAACCTCTGCATTCACAGCACTGCTTCAGTTATCGAAGAGCAAATTTCCAAAACTCACTCAGTCCGATAACCTAAAGTAATAAGTCATAATCCTCTTCATACGTTGCAGTAATGGGAATGAAATCTCACTCAGTGTTTATGTAATGGAGCAATGGAATTTCGTGAAATTTCCAAAAGTCCACAGAAATATTTAGAAAAACATTCCTGCAGACTGAGTTTTTGATATTTGCTTTTCAATTAACACAATTTTCTTCAGTCTGAGGTTTAACAGAATTCAGCCATATGCTGTTCAAAAAAAACTACACAGAACAAAAACAGAATGGACTTTACATCTGTCTGAAAGGAAAGTTGACACAGGCTGCAGCAGTGAACAAATCAATCAATGTATTAAAGTTAGGCATTAAGTAACTGGAGGCAGTATATACATAACATGATAACATGCCTTTTCTGTATTGACCATATTAAGGACGCTGTAACACTGCCCACCACATACCTGCTTCATTTATTGTTTTATACTTGCAGCTGCTTATTCAGACAGCTCGTCTACCTGTCTGTCCATGTTGCCCTCCCATGACAACTGGTCCAGCCTACAGGTGCCGTCCCATTCCGGCATGTTACCCATGAGTCATAGCGGCACCTCCGGGAGCAGCTCCAGGTGAGCCCGTGCCTCCCCTCCCCCACCTGTCCCCATGCTGAGTCTCGGGCCCCCGTCTTCCCTCTTGTTCTCGCCTATACCCACATCCTGGCCTGTGTCTGCATCGTCTCACCTCGTTAACAGGACTTTCGCCTTCTTCTGTCCTGATCCATTCAGGCCCATCATTCTGGGACATGCTTTGATTTATTTCGCCATAGTTACTCTTTGTTTTCCTTTGTACTTTGCACTCTACAAGTAAAATGAATAAAAAATAGGCATTATTTTGATATTGTTTTAGTACAGTGACACTAGTATATTTGTTGTTGTTTCCAGGCAACACTGCATGCTGATTTAACGTCTTTCCTTAATCTCCACCCCATTGCTCACACACAGCCAGTATCCCAGTTTGTGGTCAATGAGCTCCTCCTCACTCACCCCAGTCTCCTAGTCCAGTGGAATGTCCAACAGCTTGGGCTCTCAGTTCCTGCGTGTCATGCCCGGCTCGTCCGCGTCCTCCTGTGTGCCACGCCCCCTGATTACCCACGTGTTTTCTCCCGATTTGTACCCAGCTGTATCTAGTTAATTTGCTCAGTCCTGTGTATTTCAGTCCGTGTCTTACCTGAGTCCAGTGTCTGTCATTGATGTTTGTATGCGTGAGATGTTTCCCCGTCCGCGCTTCCTAATTAAACTCCCGTTTTTGCCTGTCCGCTTGCTCCTTGCACGCCTTGCCCGCACGATCGCCTGCCTGCTTGTACCCGATCGTGACACTGCGCAGCTCTACAACTCATTACCCAGGGCTCTCGCACCCGGCCACAGTGCCCCTCTCAGGCTCCCCGCTGTATGACAGCACTGCCCCATCGGAAGTTCATGAAGCCTCACAGTACGACGCCTCTCCCCACGCGCGCTTAGCCACCACCGGGACTCCCATCACTCCTCCTTCCCTGTAGGGCGGCGCACTTCCATTATTATTACAGTTTCTACTGTCACTCTGTTGCTTTTCCTGGTGCTGGACTTTTGACAGATAAATACATTATTTGTTGCATTCAGTGACAAAAGATTGGTCTGTTTAACACCCTCAGTCTCCACCCTATGAGCCCCTTGTTGGCGGCAGAATCAGGAAGATGTCGGAGAAAGCAGAGGTAAAGTGAATAGTCACCTCGACAATAATGTGGAAACCGCTAATGGTGATCATGCCTGTGTGGGTGAAATGGATCACCACAGTATAAGCGGATGATGATTATAGACGATTTTTCCCTTTTTCTTTATGTCTGTTTACCATCTAATAGGCATTTTTTTTCTTTGGGATGCGTCTAGGTCAGATACGACCAAAATATTTTTCTCATTTCAGAAGTGAAAAAAAATATTGCTCTCAGATTCTGTTCAGTTGTAGTTTTTTAAAATAATGTACCTTGATTTGTGTTTGTTTAAAATGCCATTACCTGTTGCTTACTGGGCCGCTGAAAATGTCTGGCCCAGCTAAATTTCTTGGTTTAAAAATCTGGCCCAACTACTTTCCAGACCTGGACTAGCCCTACTGAATCATACACTAATGTTATTCTGTTATGTGGGCTGTTGTGATAGGGAGATTTGCTGGATGCTGCACGACGGGTGGTGTCCCTGCTGCAGAATGCCCTGTCTGAAGCAGCACCTAGAGACAGTGAGGGTTGTTGTTATCACCTTAATATTGTATATACGCAATCTGTTATTTCTTAACTAATATAATTGTAAGGTATTCTTCTAATATATTGTGCACAGCCAACAAAAAAGAGAAAAATGCAAAACCAAAGGAAGGCTTTCTTTTCTCTTAAAAGTCTTTTTTCTAAACCAACTGAGAGTCAGTTAGAGGGGTGTTCATTATCAGTATTGTTGCTGGCATTTCTGAAAATGTGCCAATTTTAGTCAAGTGGCTACTTTTCAAATGCAGTCCCTGGCCAAGATGAAGAAAGTTCATGAAGACTACATGATAATATTAAGCACTGACATAACAAACAACATTTTTTACATGCAAAATATACAGGAAATATACACTGCAACAGGCTAGGATAGACAAATAACCAAATACACTTGCAAGCCTGACCACTTTAGACCCCAGATTAGAAAATTGGTGAATGAGCATATATTTTTTCCAAGTTTTGTTTTGCTTTCAAGTTCTCACAAATAAAAAAAAAAAAAGATTTTCCCACTATAGCCAGATCCAGTTTCTGTGGGGGGCGGGGGGGGGGGGTGACAATTTGTAGTAATAACTATTTCCTGCTGAAAACCACTGGTAAACTATCCACATGTCTCTGAATATCTGTGAGTCCCGAGACCTCCATGACAGATAGATATAAGTTGCTAGTGTTGATCGGCAGGAAATCTTCTCCAAAGCCCCACCACCACCTCACACCAATCCACCCAGGGTTTACTCCAAATAAATTTGCTGGTAATACAAACCGGATCAACTTGTGGTTTGTGTCCACGTGTACTAGAGACAAAGGCCCTGGTACATTCTGCGTACAACACAGCCAAGACTTGACAACCTTTATATGATGCGCATGGAATCAACCCTATGCATGGAGGCTGCAACTCTTCTCCACCGAACCCTGTAGCCCATTGACTGCAGCCTGCATTGACTATCCTGTAGCCTGCATTTGGTAGATCATTCTTGACAGAAGAAACCAAATTGTCAAGTTCCCTAACACAGAGCTCATACTCTTTTATTCTTCTTAAGATTGTTCTTCTTGAAACACCCATCAGTGTGGCTATGCAAGGCACAGGAAGTTGAGTATGGAGCATTTCTTTCAAACATTGTTCTTCAATCAAAATCTTGGGTCGTCTATTGGTGGCAGCGACTTCCTGTGTGACACATGGGGCTGGACGTTCCAGATGTGCCCTCACAAGGTCAAAGAGCTCTTGCAAAGCCAGGGTGATAGCAGGAGGTACTTCAATGTGATTAGACAGGGCCTGCAGAAGATACAGCTCCTGATGACAAAGGAACTCCAGGTAATCCAAATTTAGTGGAGTCGCGCTGAATCCTATTTCTATTTTATGCAGAAGACTTTCGAGAAGGTGGTATCTGAGCTGTTCACAGAACAAATTATAGTTAATGAGGTGTCAAGATCTTGTCTCTGATCCACACACTAGGCCTACCATTCAAAAGTTTTAATTATGAAAATGAAATGTTTTTGTTTTGTGAGGTGCTTGTTCATGTATGATGATGTAGTGGCTGCTCTGTTTGACCGTGGTAAACCTTTTCACAAACAATATAAGTGAAGAAGTATGACATTAGATCTAAGGACCAGAGTATAATAAAGTTAAATAAAATCCATCAAAAACACTTACTCAGTGGAGATTCCAATGTAGTAGGCAGACAACTTTATGGCTTTAATAATGAGTGTATTTAGCAGCTACAAGGACAAAAGATATTATAAACCTCTCCATTTTAATGCTAATTTAATAAACATTAACAGATAGCACTTAAGGTGGTTTCGCCTATAGTCTGCTAACACTAACCCGAGAACTAATATCTGAGGAGCGTTCTTCCCAGGATTTGAATTTATTAAATTGGCTTTGTGATGTTGTATTAAGAAATTTTATTCACAATGCAATTTACCGTACATTGGCCCATTCTTTTATATACGGTAAGACGAAGCGGGAAATTCGAGCGAGCGAGTGCTGTGCAGACGCGAGCGCGTAGAGGGGATGGGTTTTCAGCACTCGAGCACACGCACGCGCGTGGTTCGACTTTTGGCCCTAATTTAACGGCGAGCGAGTGAGTGAGTGCTGTGCAATCGCGAGCGCGTAGAGAGCATGGATTTTCTGTTTTTATGCGCACGACTTTTGGCACTAATTTAACGCCATAGAAATGTGTGTTTAAAAGGGGAGGAGATCGGGTTGCAGCGCTGGTGTGAGCGGTTTCTCCGGGCAGTTCGCTCGAGGCTAACGTGGCTTTGGGAACGTGGTGTACCCGTCACCCATGCCAGGGAAGAAATCAAAACCGAAATGCTAGGAATATGGACTTCATCTTACGTCAAGCGTTTTCCCCTCCGCCCATAAAGAAAAGGCTTAAAGTCCATATTCCTAGCATTTCGGTTTTGATTTCTTGTCAGGTAAGTCTTTATGGCCAGATACATTCGCGAGAAATTTGGTGATTTGTGGTGACTGTTTTAATACATTAAGTTGCGTTACGCATTTTCACATTAAGCGTTTTAGAATGTCCCGTGGCAGGTATCCCCTTCTATTGCCCTAGGGAGGGTTGTAACCCTCGTCTGTATATTAATAAAGAATAATCCTTCTATTCCTGTCTCATGTATCTGGACCTCCCCAGCAATTTAACGAAATTTGGTGGCAGCGGTTACAAGTGAACCCGTTTAAGTTTAGCGCTCATACTTCCGTCCATATGTTTAAGACCCACCTTGGCTGACTTAGCTGACATGTCCTGATTTCATAATCTTCAAATTTGTAATCTTTTCTCCTTCATCTAACTCCATGTTTTTAACTTCTTGTCATTTTCTTGCCGTTTGACTCATAGAAAATTATCAGACTTAAATGACACGTCAGCCTGTGCAGACAGCGATTTCAATGTTTTAATAAATTGGCCAGCAGGTGGGGGCAGTGCTCAATTTCATTAATGCCATTCAGAAAACTTTCAGGCTTTATGTCTTAATGAACAGCCTAGAAAAGGACAAAGCATTATATTACTGATGCATACAGCAGATCCCCAACTCAGGCTGTGTTGCATATTCTTAACAGTGCTACAGTATGTTCACACAGCCAGTACAAACAAACTTGCAAGATCTAGACCAGGGGTCACCAACCTTTTTAAAACGGAGAGCTACTTCACGGGTACTGAGCCATACGAAGTTTGATATCAGTTTTAAACGCCCTCCTAAACATGTCTAAACTTCATGCATGATAAACATGTTTTAAATGCTTTTTTATATTCAATTTCAAATCTATATAAATGCAAATGTGATAGATTAGAAACAGGACAAAATAAAATTTTAGATGATGTTCGCTGGTGAGTTGTGCTATTTTATAGAACAGGTCCACGGGCAACTCATGTGGTCATTGGGGGCATCCTTGGGGCACCATGTTGGTGACCCCTTATCTAGACCTACCACATCAGGTAGGAAGGTGCCTATTTCTACCAACTATTCAGACCATCAGACCCAAACCATACATTCAGTCATGCACAGGCACTCCACCAGAGGGCTCTACATTCTGTCCTACATCTGCTCACCTGTTAGACCCACACTCAGTCTCCATCCTGATTTCTACCTACTACTCGGACTATCTCACCAAAACCAGTCCTGTGGCCTGTTCTATGAAGCGGGGTTACTGGCTTATTGGGGAAACTTGTTGGATTTCTTGATCGGGACCTTCAACTGCTCTGCCATAGAGAGCATCCTAACATGCTGCCTTACGGTCTGGTATGCGGGCTGCTGGTGGCCTCCTACCGCTCTGCCATAGAGAGCATCCTAACATACGGCCTTACGGTGTGGTATTCGGGCTGCTGGTGGCCTCTATGACTTTTTTTGTAGACAGTCCATCTGTGTGGTGCTGTTTGCACGAATTGTTTTGGGAAATGCACTTACAGTTTTGCAGATGTTAAGGGTGATTCCAGAAATGCATCAAAGCAACTGAGGAACTGCAATGTCACTGTACAGTTACTTATAATGGGCGCCAATGTAATGTGTAGAGTGGCAAATAAACTGATTCACCATTTACTCTCATGTACATCACTTAAAATGCTTGTTTTAAATGCAAATGTGTGAATGTAAATCTAAGCAGTAAAGCTACAATTTACATTCTGTTTGCATGGTGGAAAGAACATTTAATCTGCCTTTTAAGTGTGATTAGAAGATCTAATGCCTGTGTGCTTGTAATAAGATGGTCGCTGGTTCAAACCCAACAGCTTCCGACCAACAGCTTGCTTAAACAAAGTAACAAAAGTTGTTTCTCCTTGACAGAAGCATGTCAGGGTCACACTGTCTCCAAGCTGAACCCTCATCAGGTGACTGGGCTGAACAACATCTGTAGTCAGTGCAGTGTCTGCATAAACAGAAAAACAAAAAAAATCATAATCAAATAAGACATATAATAGTAATCTAAATAACTATTAACTATGATGCAGATTAAATGGCCAAATTCCACTGATCACATCATACAGATAAATGAAAATATTAAAATCCCAATATAATTTTTATTATAGGGCCTTACTAATGAAAATGAGAAGACCAAAGAGTCTGAACATTTTTGTGCTTCCACTGTTTAGAATAAACTGCTCTGCTGCTAAGTGAGAGATCATGGTCGTGGTCGGGATGAAAGGGCAGGAAACAGAGAGGAAACAGAGAGACACACATCAGGCTGATCTGATTGGCTGTTCACATGGGAACTTAAGTAACAGTGAAGAAGCATTTTAATGTGCACTTACATGACGTTTATTATTTACTCCTTAACATCCAGTTAAAATGAGAACAATTAGATAAACAGGAGCAGATACTGAGCTTATAAAGTTCTTTGTACAGAGTGCTGAGATACTGTGGGAGAGCATTTGCTAATCATCTCTCTCAGACAAGCTCAGCACAGTATGAGTCTGTTATCTATCTGATATTAGACAGTCTCTCATACAGTAATAATAATTGATACTTTATTGGTCCCTGTGGAGAAATTGTCTTAACTTCTCTCTCAACTTGCTCTCTTTTTTTAGAGTAAACAGAGTAAGTTGTCTGCGAAGGGCAGCCACCCATAGTGATGCCCAGTGAGCTGGGGGTTAAGGGCCTCGCTCAAGGACGCAGAGATGTGCTGTGGCTGGGTTTGAACCAGCGACCATCTTATTACAAGCACACAGGCATTAGATCTTCTAATCACACTTAAAAGGCAGATTAAATGTTCTTTCCACCATGCAAACAGAATGTAAATTGTAACTTTACTGCTTAGATTTACATTCACACATTTGCATTTAAAACAAGCATTTTAAGTGATGTACATGAGAGTAAATGGTGAATCAGTTTATTTGCCACTCTACACATTACATTGGCGCCCATTATAAGTAACTGTACAGTGACATTGCAGTTCCTCAGTTGCTTTGATGCATTTCTGGAATCACCCTTAACATCTGCAAAACTGTAAGTGCATTTCCCAAAACAATTCGTGCAAACAGCACCACACAGATGGACTGTCTACAAAAAAAGTCATAGAGGCCACCAGCAGCCCGAATACCACACCGTAAGGCCGTATGTTAGGATGCTCTCTATGGCAGAGCGGTAGGAGGCCACCAGCAGCCCGCATACCAGACCGTAAGGCAGCATGTTAGGATGCTCTCTATGGCAGAGCAGTTGAAGGTCCCGATCAAGAAATCCAACAAGTTTCCCCATTAAGCCAGTAACCCCCGCTTCATAGAACAGGCCACAGGACTGGTTTTGGGTGAGATAGTCCGAGTAGTAGGTAGAAATCAGGATGGAGACTGAGTGTGGGTCTAACAGGTGAGCAGATGTAGGACAGAATGTAGAGCCCTCTGGTGGAGTGCCTGTGCATGACTGAATGTATGGTTTGGGGTCTGATGGTCTGAATAGTTGGTAGAAATAGGCACCTTCCTACCTGATGTGGTAGGTCTAGATAAGGGGTCACCAACATGGTGCCCCAAGGATGCCCCCATTGACCACATGAGTTGCCCGTGGGACCTGTTCTATAAATAGCACAACTCACCAGCGAACATCATCTTAAATTTTATTTTGTCCTGTTTCTAATCTATCACATTTGCATTTATATAGATTTGAAATTGATATAAAAAAGCATTTAAAACATGTTTATCATGCATGAAGTTTAGACATGTTTAGGAGGGGCGTTTAAAACTGATATCAAACTTCGTATGGCTCAGTACCCCGTGAAGTAGCTCTCCGTTTTAAAAGGTTGGTGACCCCTGGTCTAGATCTTGCAAGTTTGTTTGTACTGGCTGTGTGAACATACTGTAGCACTGTTAAGAATATGCAACACAGCCTGAGTTGGGGATCTGCTGTATGCATCAGTAATATAATGCTTTGTCCTTTTCTAGGCTGTTCATTAAGACATAAAGCCTGAAAGTTTTCTGAATGGCATTAATGAAATGAGCACTGCCCCCACCTGCTGGCCAATTTATTAAAACATTGAAATCGCTGTCTGCACAGGCTGACGTGTCATTTAAGTCTGATAATTTTCTATGAGTCAAAACGGCAAGAAAATGACAGAAGGTTAAAAACATGGAGTTAGATGAAGGAGAAAAGATTACTAAATTTGAAGATTATGAAATCAGGACATGTCAGCTAAGTCAGCCAAGGTGGGTCTTAAACATATGGACGGAAGTATGAGCGCTAAACCTTAAACGGGTTCACTTGTAACCGCTGCCACCCAAATTTCGTTAAATTGCTGGGGAGGTCCAGATACATGAGACAGGAATAGAAGGATTATTCTTTATTAATATACAGACGAGGGTTACAACCCTCCCTAGGGCAATAGAAGGGGATACCTGCCACGGGACATTCTAAAACGCTTAATGTGAAAATGCGTAACGCAACTTAATGTATTAAAACAGTCACCACAAATCACCAAATTTCTCGCGAATGTATCTGGCCATAAAGACTTACCTGACAAGAAATCAAAACCGAAAATGCTAGGAATATGGACTTCATCTTACGTCAAGCGTTTTCCCCTCCATTGACGCCCATAAAGAAAAGGCTTAAAGTCCACTTTCCTGGATTTCTTCCCTGGCATGGGTGACGGGTACACCACGTTCCCAAAGCCACGTTAGCCTCGAGCGAACTGCCCGGAGAAAACCGCTCACACCCAGCGCTGCATACCCGATCTCCTCCCCTTTTAAACACACATTTCTATGGCGTTAAATTAGTGCCAAAAGTCGTGCGCATAAAAACAGAAAATCCATGCTCTCTACGCGCTCGCGATTGCACAGCACTCACTCACTCGCTCGCCGTTAAATTAGGGCCAAAAGTCGAACCACGCGCGTGCGTGTGCTCGAGTGCTGAAAACCCATCCCCTCTACGCGCTCGCGTCTGCACAGCACTCGCTCGCTCGAATTTCCCGCTTCGTCTTACCGTATATAAAAGAATGGGCCAATGTACGGTAAATTGCATTGTGAATAAAATTTCTTAATACAACATCACAAAGCCAATTTAATAAATTCAAATCCTGGGAAGAACGCCTCCTCAGATATTAGTTCTCGGGTTAGTGTTAGCAGACTATAGGCGAAACCACCTTAAGTGCTATCTGTTAATGTTTATTAAATTAGCATTAAAATGGAGAGGTTTATAATATCTTTTGTCCTTGTAGCTGCTAAATACACTCATTATTAAAGCCATAAAGTTGTCTGCCTACTACATTGGAATCTCCACTGAGTAAGTGTTTTTGATGGATTTTATTTAACTTTATTATACTCTGGTCCTTAGATCTAATGTCATACTTCTTCACTTATATTGTTTGTGAAAAGGTTTACCACGGTCAAACAGAGCAGCCACTACATCATCATACATGAACAAGCACCTCACAAAACAAAAACATTTCATTTTCATAATTAAAACTTTTGAATGGTAGGCCTAGTGTGTGGATCAGAGACAAGATCTTGACACCTCATTAACTATAATTTGTTCTGTGAACAGCTCAGATACCACCTTCTCGAAAGTCTTCTGCATAAAATAGAAATAGGATTCAGCGCGACTTCCACTAAATTTGGATTACCTGGAGTTCCTTGTCATCAGGAGCTGTATCTTCTGCAGGCCCTGTCTAATCACATTGAAGTACCTCCTGCTATCACCCTGGCTTTGCAAGAGCTCTTTGACCTTGTGAGGGCACATCTGGAACGTCCAGCCCCATGTGTCACACAGGAAGTCGCTGCCACCAATAGACGACCCAAGATTTTGATTGAAGAACAATGTTTGAAAGAAATGCTCCATACTCAACTTCCTGTGCCTTGCATAGCCACACTGATGGGTGTTTCAAGAAGAACAATCTTAAGAAGAATAAAAGAGTATGAGCTCTGTGTTAGGGAACTTGACAATTTGGTTTCTTCTGTCAAGAATGATCTACCAAATGCAGGCTACAGGATAGTCAATGCAGGCTGCAGTCAATGGGCTACAGGGTTCGGTGGAGAAGAGTTGCAGCCTCCATGCATAGGGTTGATTCCATGCGCATCATATAAAGGTTGTCAAGTCTTGGCTGTGTTGTACGCAGAATGTACCAGGCCTTTGTCTCTAGTACACGTGGACACAAACCACAAGTTGATCCGGTTTGTATTACCAGCAATTTATTTGGAGTAAACCCTGGGTGGATTGGTGTGAGGTGGTGGTGGGGCTTTGGAGAAGATTTCCTGCCGATTCAACACTAGCAACTTATATCTATCTGTCATGGAGGTCTCGGGACTCACAGATATTCAGAGACATGTGGATAGTTTACCAGTGGTTTTCAGCAGGAAATAGTTATTACTACAAATTGTCACCCCCCCCCCCCCCGCCCCCCACAGAAACTGGATCTGGCTATAGTGGGAAAATCTTTTTTTTTTTTTATTTGTGAGAACTTGAAAGCAAAACAAAACTTGGAAAAAATATATGCTCATTCAACCAATTTTCTAATCTGGGGTCTAAAGTGGTCAGGCTTGCAAGTGTATTTGGTTATTTGTCTATCCTAGCCTGTTGCAGTGTATATTTCCTGTATATTTTGCATGTTAAAAATGTTGTTTGTTATGTCAGTGCTTAATATTATCATGTAGTCTTCATGAACTCTTTCTTCATCTTGGCCAGGGACTGCATTTGAAAGTAGCCACTTGACTAAAATTGGCACATTTTCAGAAATGCCAGCAACAATACTGATAATGAACACCCCTCTAACTGACTCTCAGTTGGTTTAGAAAAAAGACTTTTAAGAGAAAAGAAAGCCTTCCTTTGGTTTTGCATTTTTCTCTTTTTTGTTGGCTGTGCACAATATATTAGAAGAATACCTTACAATTATATTAGTTAAGAAATAACAGATTGCGTATATACAATATTAAGGTGATAACAACAACCCTCACTGTCTCTAGGTGCTGCTTCAGACAGGGCATTCTGCAGCAGGGACACCACCCGTCGTGCAGCATCCAGCAAATCTCCCTATCACAACAGCCCACATAACAGAATAACATTAGTGTATGATTCAGTAGGGCTAGTCCAGGTCTGGAAAGTAGTTGGGCCAGATTTTTAAACCAAGAAATTTAGCTGGGCCAGACATTTTCAGCGGCCCAGTAAGCAACAGGTAATGGCATTTTAAACAAACACAAATCAAGGTACATTATTTTAAAAAACTACAACTCTGAACAGAATCTGAGAGCAATATTTTTTTTTCACTTCTGAAATGAGAAAAATATTTTGGTCGTATCTGACCTAGACGCATCCCAAAGAAAAAAAATGCCTATTAGATGGTAAACAGACATAAAGAAAAAAGGGAAAAATCGTCTATAATCATCATCCGCTTATACTGTGGTGATCCATTTCACCCACACAGGCATGATCACCATTAGCGGTTTCCACATTATTGTCGAGGTGACTATTCACTTTACCTCTGCTTTCTCCGACATCTTCCTGATTCTGCCCGCCAACAAGGGGCTCATAGGGTGGAGACTGAGGGTGTTAAACAGACCAATCTTTTGTCACTGAATGCAACAAATAATGTATTTATCTGTCAAAAGTCCAGCACCAGGAAAAGCAACAGAGTGACAGTAGAAACTGTAATAATAATGGAAGTGCGCCGCCGCCTACAGGGAAGGAGGAGTGATGGGAGTCCCGGTGGTGGCTAAGCGCGCGTGGGGAGAGGCGTCGTACTGTGAGGCTTCATGAACTTCCGATGGGGCAGTGCTGTCATTACAGCGGGGAGCCTGAGAGGGGCACTGTGGCCGGGTGCGAGAGCCCTGGGTAATGAGTTGTAGAGCTGCGCAGTGTCACGATCGGGTACAAGCAGGCAGGCGATCGTGCGGGCAAGGCGTGCAAGGAGCAAGCGGACAGGCAAAAACGGGAGTTTAATTAGGAAGCGCGGACGGGGAAACATCTCACGCATACAAACATCAATGACAGACACTGGACTCAGGTAAGACACGGACTGAAATACACAGGACTGAGCAAATTAACTAGATACAGCTGGGTACAAATCGGGAGAAAACACGTGGGTAATCAGGGGGCGTGGCACACAGGAGGAGCGGACGAGCCGGGCATGACACGCAGGAACTGAGAGCCCAAGCTGTTGGACATTCCACTGGACTAGGAGACTGGGGTGAGTGAGGAGGAGCTCATTGACCACAAACTGGGATACTGGCTGTGTGTGAGCAATGGGGTGGAGATTAAGGAAAGACGTTAAATCAGCATGCAGTGTTGCCTGGAAACAACAACAAATATACTAGTGTCACTGTACTAAAACATTATCAAAATAATGCCTATTTTTTATTCATTTTACTTGTAGAGTGCAAAGTACAAAGGAAAACAAAGAGTAACTATGGCGAAATAAATCAAAGCATGTCCCAGAATGATGGGCCTGAATGGATCAGGACAGAAGAAGGTGAAAGTCCTGTTACGAGGTGAGACGATGCAGACACAGGCCAGGATGTGGGTATAGGCGAGAACAAGAAGGGAAGACGGGGGCCCGAGACTCAGCATGGGGACAGGTGGGGGAGGGGAGGCACGGGGCTCACCTGGAGCTGCTCCAGGAGGTGCCCGCTATGACTCATGGGTAACATGCCGGAATGGGACGGCACCTGTAGGCTGGACCAGTTGTCATGGGAGGGCAACATGGACAGACAGGTAGACGAGCTGTCTGAATAAGCAGCTGCAAGTATAAAACAATAAATGAAGCAGGTATGTGGTGGGCAGTGTTACAGCGTCCTTAATATGGTCAATACAGAAAAGGCATGTTATCATGTTATGTATATACTGCCTCCAGTTACTTAATGCCTAACTTTAATACATTGATTGATTTGTTCACTGCTGCAGCCTGTGTCAACTTTCCTTTCAGACAGATGTAAAGTCCATTCTGTTTTTGTTCTGTGTAGTTTTTTTTGAACAGCATATGGCTGAATTCTGTTAAACCTCAGACTGAAGAAAATTGTGTTAATTGAAAAGCAAATATCAAAAACTCAGTCTGCAGGAATGTTTTTCTAAATATTCTGTGGACTGTTTGGAAATTCACGAAATTCCATTGCTCCATTACATAAACACTGAGTGAGATTTCATTCCATTACTGCAACGTATGAAGAGGATTATGACTTATTACTTTAGGTTATCGGACTGAGTGAGTTTTGGAAATTTGCTCTTCGATAACTGAAGCAGTGCTGTGAATGCAGAGGTTATATGCGTCGCATATCAACAGAACTGTATGGTTTATGTCTTGTCTTAATTATTGTTGATTAATGTCTAACTATTCCCAATATGTGTGAACATACTTGGCCAAATAAAGCTGATTCTGATTCAGTCAGAGGGTAATCGTCGGTGTGCTGTACTATCGTGGTGACCCACACAGAGAGCTTAGGACCATGATTTCAGTGTGTGCTTGTGTGAGGGGACAGGCAGGGCGGCGGCTCACTGGGTGATGCACTCCTGTGGGTATAGGGGCTGGGATAGGGGGCGGAGCAGTTACTCCTCAAGGAGGAGTAACAGTCACAGCCGTGGGGGGAGGAGAGGGAGAGGGTGCTCCCAAACTGGGGGTGTGGGTTTGATGAAGAGCAGAGAGACCCTGAGCCTGGGATGAACCAGCTGACCTACTGAACACGAAAGCGGATAAAGACAGAAACTAGAACCTCAAACT
Organism: Brienomyrus brachyistius; assembly: GCF_023856365.1. Classification (NCBI taxonomy): domain Eukaryota; kingdom Metazoa; phylum Chordata; class Actinopteri; order Osteoglossiformes; family Mormyridae; genus Brienomyrus; species Brienomyrus brachyistius. The sequence continues at coordinate 2,570 of NW_026042629.1, read as the reverse complement.
AAACAACTCAAACAACAATATCAAGTTATATTCAATCATTAAACCGTTATATTATTTAATCTAAACAATAGTATTAAATATCGTTCCGATTCAAAATATCATTTACGGGTGAATCTTATGACTTGCATTGGGTAACAGGAACGGGCCAAGCTGCAGGGCCAGTTCAAAGGCATAGTGCGAGGCGCCCAGAAAGGGGGCGAGGTCTGGGCGGAGTCAGCTAAAGAAGAAAAAGGCCTGACCTTTTTCTGGATGCTGTGGACTGTGTTTGTGTGTGAGCTGCAGCTGCATGTTCCTTACATTTTTTTTTATTAACACCAGCACCGTGAGGTTTGGCCTGGATCGGGTCCTGTCCTGCATGGTTGAAGACATGTTGACTGATGGTCAGCCCGTGTTCTGTTGGATCCCACAGAAAGGAAATGGGAATCCCGTTTGGATCGGATGCTGACAGTTGAAAAAAAACTCATGTCTGTGTGTTATGAAAGAATATCAATAATTGTTTCCGAAAGGGGATGACTCATTTGGTAATTATTTACGGCTTATGTTATGGCTGAGAAATTTACAGTCTTTACTAAAGTCTGACTTCTTTCGAGTCACCTTTAATATAGATTGGACACTCTCTATGCTATGTACAATACTTATATAGATGGTACAGTGTTTACTTGCTTGCACAGATGGTTGATTAGGTAATTAGTGTAAGTGTGTGTGTGTGTGTGTGTGTGTGTCCATTCGCATGTATGTCCAAGGTCCATAGTAAGTAATATTACACTGATCAAGAGATGCCTGAAAGTGGATGAAAGAGGACATTAGTGGGTGTATCACTTAGTGTAACGGGTGCAGCAGGAAATTGAGCAGGACTGCAAGCCATATAATGACCCACTGTCTTATCTAGCTCTTAATACAGTATGCATACAGTGATGTATCTACAATGGACAGCTACTATAAGCAGATAGCACAGTACAGGTGCTTAATCTGTATGCTATTTCCATCCATCCATTGTCCAAACCGCTTATCCTACTGGGTCACAGGGGGTCGGAGTCTATCCCGGAATCAATGGCACGAGGCAGGGAAGACCCAGGATGGGGGGCCAGCCCATCACAGCTCACACTCACACACCATTCACTCACACATGCACACCTACGGTAAATTTAGCTACTCCAATTAGCCTCAGCATGTTTTTGGACTGTGGGGGGAACCGGAGGAAACTAGCAGCTTTGTGTGGTAATTGTTTGTATTAAAATACATTGGATCAAGTCATATTATTTTTATGAAGAATTAACTCTAAAAGCTGCTAGTAGACCGTGGGAAAATAATTTTTCTATTTTCTTGCTGCCATCTCGTGGCCAAAAGTAGGTATTGCAATTTCCATCATATGTAAGAGGCCTGCCCATCAGAGTAATGTACATCCTGTGACATTGTATTGACTATCAAGGACAAACTGAAACACGGTGTATTAGGCTGTCAATGAGTACTGGACTAGGGTGAAAAACTGCCTGATAATCTACCTATTAACTAGAAGAGTACAAACTGGAGACGGATCCCCTAATACAGAGGGATTAACGTCTGTGCCACATCCAGAACCATTCAGTGTAGGAGTCTGGTGGTTCTACTGGATACTGACAAGTACCCAGCCCCTTTGTTCCCTCTGATAATCATCAGTCCTCCTCTGAATGCCTTCACCACTCTATTCCTGAATAGGTACACATTTAAATATGCTAGCAAGGATCAAGGTATTGGGATAACTGTTAGGGTTCGCTGTTCAGAGAGTTGCAGTGAAAACCATCATACACAGTGGCCCTTCTGGATAAGATTACCTCCCTCTGATCTAACAGGTCAAGATCAAAGCAAGGTGCATTGCAATGTCTGACACCCAGCACACTACAGCATATAAAATACAGGTATCCATCGCCTTCCGCATTGGAACCAGGACCACTTGTTGCATAGTCAATTTGGGCGTATCTCAAGTTATACGAGAGAGGCAAGACATTAAGGACCAGTATACACAGTACTGAAATAATAATGTACATATTAAACCACTAGCACTTAATAAACAGATACTGCACTTACTTTCACAAAAAAAAAATTAAAGCACAGATTGCACTAAGAAATCAAAAGATGCATGTGCTAGCAAACAGTGGAGGCTGAGGAAGAAGCAGTGGTGAAATACTTTATTGTACAGTACAGTAAGTTTCTTTTTATAGAATGAAATAGCATACAGGGGCGGCATGGTGGGTGCAGTGGTTAGCACTGTTGCCCTCACACCTCTGGGACCTCGGGTTCGAGTCTCTGCCTGGGTCACATGGGTGTGGAGTTTGCATGTTCTCCCCGTGTCGTCGTGGGGTTTCCTCCGGGTACTCCGGTTTCCCCCACAGTCCAAAAACATGCTGAGGCTAATTGGAGTTGCTGAATTGCCCGTAGGTGTGCATGTGTGAGTGAATGGTGTGTGAGTGTGAGCTGTGATGGGCTGGCCCCCCATCCTGGGTTCTTCCCTGCCGTCGTGCCCATTGATTCTGGGATAGGCTCCGGACCCCCCGCGACCCAATAGGATAAGCGGTTTGGACAATGGATGGATG
>NW_026042628.1:0-140284 GCF_023856365.1 Brienomyrus brachyistius | reverse complement strand
AAATGTTCTGTTTTTTGAAAACTTTTGTTTAAAACATAATACAGTTTATTAAAAAAGAGTTTGATATTGTTCTAAAATCTATTCCAGCTGCACATTTAATGTTGGTCAGGAACCTTTTAAACAATTCTCCCCTTCTCCTATTTCATAGCCTCCCTCCTCTCCAATACAATGGTATTATTTTATAAGTAGGGTAAATTCCTAAATGAAATTATTAGACATAATATTATTAGACGTTGCTTATGAACTATTTCGTCACCTTTCCAATAAAAATTCAAATCAACCAGTAAACACATTTGCACTAAATATATTTATTATCCAATACCCCCCAAAGTCAGAGTTACACTTTAAAGTATTCAATGCTATATATACCTGTAATTAATTTCTTCATGCTAAGTTTAACTTTGATAATAATACTTGCACCTTTTAAAATAATGACATAGAAACTTTGGACCACTTGTTCTTCTCTTGTTGCTTCTCAACAAGTACAAAATTTCATTTTTTGACTTCCTTTACTTGTAATGATATTATCTTTGGTGTTGTCCTAAATGATGATACGCTTTATCTTTTACTCAATAAAATTATATTGTTGGGAAAATCTATATTCATAAAACAAGTGTCATGCCCGGCTCGTCCACTCCTCCTGTGTGCCACGCCCCCTGATTACCCACGTGTTTTCTCCCGATTGTACCCAGCTGTGTCTAGTTAATTTGCTCAGTCCTGTGTATTTCAGTCCGTGTCTTACCTGAGTCCATTGTCTGTCATTGATGTTAGTTAGCGTTTCATGTCTCCTGCTCCCTGTTTATTTATTAAATCCCTGGTTTACCCTGACTTCCGCCTGTCCGCCTGCTTCCTGCCCGTTCGCCTCGCACGATCGCCGTTCCGTCCGGCTTTGAACATGACAACAAGATTCTTCAAAACTCCTCCAAACTTTTTTTTATCTTCAAAAAAGAACTTTCTCAGTTCTTCACAGCTTTGACGTTAATGAGGAAAAAAAGCTGCAGTGAAACTTTTGCAAAGGATAAGGGGCCAAACTTTTAGTCCGTAGTACGTGGCGATCGTCAGTCGAATTATGCACTGCTTTTTGGAGCTACAAACGTTCCTGTTAACTTTAGGGATAACAAAAGAATGATGTCATGAGATTCACTGTAATAAAATCACTTTCAAATATTAACGAAATGCAACAAATAAGACTTCTTTAATTCTTATACAGACTGAGAAAATGAATTCAGAAGTTTTGTCTTGCTAAAAGTAAATTCTTTTTTAGAGAAAATTAGTCACAAACGAAAACAAAAGAAACTGATGGATTTTTCTCTTTCTCGTATTAAGAGAAACAATAATAAAAGCAGACTTAGTTAGTTATTGAATTTATATAGAGAAAAACAATCTGCCATTCTTTACGGTCCCTTTTGCCAAGTTTAATGCCCTTTCTTGTCAATGACCATCATGAGCCTGGTATCAGTTCACACACACACACACACACACTCACTCACAACCTCCTAGATGCCGCTCTGAGAAGTGTAATGTTTGTGATCGTGGTTAATCTTATGCTACATTAAGGCCCCATAGTTAATGATGGGGATTAAATCAGGCGATGAAGACAGCCAGGTTACAATTTCATCACCTTCCAAGCTGGTTTTAAGGTGATGTCTTTTCTTTGTTTAAGAATTTTCTGTGCCTATTCTTGAAGTTTCAACTTGTGAGCCTTATGCATTGTATTAAGCTGATGTCTGTGTCAAAGTACGCATGAAAGAAAATTAGACTATTTTGCTGGCTTAGGTCCTACAGGCTTGTTGGCTCAGGGTGTCGTGCTCTTAACATCATGGCTGAGCTCTGCATGTCATATGCATGTTCTGCTGCTTGTTTCCTTGTGCCTGTGTGTGTCTGTGTCTGTCAGTGAGTCCTATGATGCACTGACCTTCTTAGCAGAATATTCCACTTCCTTACAGTATGTCCTATTGTGACTCCCCTATGATCCTGTACTGAATATATTATAAAATGCATGGACATAATCAAATGCTACATCTTCCTTAACTATTCATTTAACATTTTTTAAATGATTTATTTTTCCACTTTTACGTTTAGTGGTCACTCCATAAGAGCTGTCCTTTAACGTGCTGCGCAGTGTCCCTGGATGCTTTGCAGTCCACTGCAAGGCTTGGACTTGAGGAGTCAATTCATTATGAAATGACTCCCAGTCTGAGCTGTGAGCTAATGCAGAATAACCAGAAGCCAGGTAGTGACTCTTGGTTGCTGTAGTTGTTCTCTTCTGACCAGGGAGGTGTTCCACTAAGCAGGATTTCTCAGTTAGCGGAGTTAACTTAAGCTAGAAGTCATGATTGTTCAATAGGAATGCTCCTTACCTCTTACTGGACAATTATGAGTGAGCCAGTGTCTTGTTTAAAAAGAGAAAATCTGTATCCATCTTCTGAATTATTCTGAATTATTCTACTCCTAAACAAACAGTTATCCTCAGAGGCAGCATAACATCTTGGCAGCTGCTCAATGCAGCATTGAAAAGCACTACAGAGAGTAATGAGCTCACAGATGTAATGAGCACAGAGCACGCTGCTCTCAGCAGTTGAGGACATAAATTTTTCCCCACAGAATACTCTGCTTGTGTAGTGTTTGTACTTGGCCTGCTACTGAAGGGGCATAAGTGATAATTAAGTGACATGATAATAAAGTGCATTGCTGGGTGTTTCTTTGCCAATCTCGCATGAAACAGTACTGTGATGCAAGACAGGGAGCTCGCACTCCCTCATTCAGAGAAGGGCACAGAGTGCGGCTGTGGAAACCAGCGCATGTGCAAAAAGGGCATCAGAAATTCTCTGCACCCATCGAGACCCATCCTGGCTGACGGGAAAGCATGGCATGCTGCCCATTTGGCCTCAGTACCCAGTGGACTTCCCAAATTTCCAGCCCTGCCAAAGACTGGTCCTGAAGGAACAGTTGAGCTTGGAATGGCCTAAGGAACTGGAAGCTGTGCAGCCAGGGCACACAAACCATCATCGGCTCAAGGACTATGGAACTTCACAGAATTAAACAAAGAAATGAAATGCATGTTCTGACCGTGATTTTCTGGTTAGAAAGAGATACCTTAAAGGAAAAGATAGATTCAGTATAAAATATATAACAGTTGTTCGTAGATCCTCTTACTGTGGTCCTCAGTGAATGGAACATTTCTAATTGTAATTGATTTCTGTTGGAAGCAAAACAGGCAGTTCATAGTGAAAAGGTTGTGCAGTTACAGGAAGGCACAAGCACAATGTTTTTTGTTGAACTTACATTCTATTTTGTCTGGGGTGTAATGACCTTATAGGAAGAAATGTTACAGGTAAGGCGTGTCTTTAATAGAATACAGTGCTGCTGCAGGAAGTAAAGGGGGGATGTTGCGTTCAGTTAGTAATTGTTCTGTTTTCCATATTACTGTATGGAACCTAAAGAGGGTGCTGTAAGGCTGTTTGATTCGACTTCAATTCCTATTCCAAGAGTCAAGAATGGATAGTATATCCCAGGCAGCAGTTTTCCAGATTATCAACTTCAAAAACTAAAAAATATGATAGGAAAAAAGTCTTTGTAAAATTAAGAAGTATATAATACTATGAATGACAAGGGGTCTTAATACTTGCATTTCAACCAGTTCACATGTTCACACACCGCTTCATACTTCAATATAGTCAAGCTGAGAAGTAAGGGTTAGGGTTATAATTATCAATAAATAATGTACTTCCCTGTGAAACAATGATGCTGGATGTTTATTTGCATATCATGATATGGTGCAGCCTTTTAATAGGTTTCTGTTTTTCTGTTAATCCTTCATGGTGTTGAATAAGTCAGCAAGCATAAGTGTAAGGCTAGTGAGTGACTGGTGTTTTCGGGGGAGACTCCCTAGAGCTGGAGAGAAATACCTTAAGGCACGGGATGAAAAATCCCAAATCTTCCAGGAAAAATGTCAGCATTATATGTATTTGCCACACAGAACAGAACAAAAAATTCCTTAGGGAATCACACGCCTACCATAGTCACTATACTACTCAGAACGCCTGGCAGCCACCAAATCAAACATAGGAAAAGGTCCGGATTTATAGCGTTAGAATGTGGTAGAGACTAATATCCATAACGTACCATCCTAGAACACACTGTGCTCTAAAATTTAAGCCCAATTAAAATCTGAATATTAAATGAGGAAAATAATTTGATTTGTTCTTCTATCCCAAGTTGTGGTCTAAAAGCAATAAGACCACCATCCATTATACCTGCTTTGGGGAAAATGCACTCCTGTAGCCACTAGGGGAGCTCTCACCTCTTCTGGGAAGTGAATACATGGTTAGTGCCAGGCGCAAATGAATATCTTTGATTTTGCATCCATGTGGTAACTTGTTGAAGTTGTCCGATAGTCAGTAATACATGGTTTAATTATTATGATTGTTTATTTATTACTTTATAACATCTAAAAGAAACTGAAATAGGAAAGCTTATTTTAATTTATGGTCCACTGGATAAACACAGACATTACAGACGGTTTTTGAGTCTAATGCTGAATGTTTTTTGCGATCATTTTTCTGCCTGCATATGCTATGATTGGTGCAGTGAAATTTGAGAATGTGTTTGTGGTCAGTATCATAGCCTCAGACAACAAACCAATGCTGTAGTGTGTCACTGTGTTTACATGTGAGAGGGGTTCCAGTTACATAATGAACTCGTTCTAATTGTTTTGACGGAGCTCGACAAACCTAAAAAATAAATGCTGGTTTTATCAAAAACTATGTCATATAGCTATATTTCAGATTTATTACAGCTAAACACATCTCAGAGCTCCTAGGAACCTCCTTCTCCCTACATTTCCCTCCTTCACACTCTTCCCTCAAATACTGTTACATTTGTCTTTTTTCCACACTCACACCCTGTCTTGATCATACTCTGACTACATGGCATCCATATGCAGGGCAAACTATTTTACAGTCTTATCTAGTATAATAGGACATGAACATTGAATTTGATAGTTATCTTTTATTTACACATTAGGACACAACGCATGAACATGAAGGGATCGTTTGCATTTGCAACCAACACCTCCGCAAACCCCCCTGCGGAATACTGGCCGCGGACAGGGGTGGGAATCCCCAAGCTGGAAGACTGTACTGCGTCATGTTAACATTAGCTAGCTAGTTAGCATGGATACAGAGTGCACCGGGCTAAAACTATAAAGGACGTAAGGTGTGTGATATAGTAAAACACTTACTAACTGGTAATGCACGTTAGCATTACGTTAAATGACAACTTTACCTGTTACTTACCAGAATAGCCTCCTACACGTGCGACGAATGACAGCAGGCAGAAGGCTGCGTGTTTTTCAGAAACACACCGGAGTTAAACTTACGCCGCATTATTTACCGGCACTTCTAACACCAACATTTGCAGCCGTTAACTCATATGTGGTAGTAACACTGAAATTACTTTCTCTGCGTCAAAATAAGGCAACACTGTGATTTTGATACTTTATCATTTATACTTAACTGTACCTTCCTCCCATTCCTCCGTCTCTGCTTATTGACATTTAGGAGAGTCTCAGATATAAATTAACAATTCAAAATTATCAAACAAAGACAGACACAACACTGAAAAGATGACAAAGACACAGTTTGAAAAGTAAATATGTTTTATTGCAAATCTCTTATCTTAACATAGCCTACCTTATCATATGTTAACTTAACCCATCTTATATCTTAACTTAACCTATCTTATTATATTTTAACTTAGCCTATCTTATCATATAACTTAACCTATCTTATCTTATTATATTTCAACTTAGCTTATATTAATATATTTCGTCTTAGCCTATCTTATATTTTAACTTAGCATAAGTTACCTATCGTATCTTATAGCTACATTAACACTTAAACAGTATCTCTTTCCGTTGGGTCCCGCGGGATCCCAGTCCCAATGCAGGGCTCTAACACGGGTATTCTAAGAAAAAGAAAATAAACACTTTACTTAACTTTACTTAAAGCAGTCATATAACTGCATTATACATACCCAATTAATGCCTTATAAATCATTTATAAAAGTATAAAAAACACGGCTGTAAATACTTATACAAAGGCATAACACATAGCTATGCTGATAATGCATTATGAATGCTCTGATCTATATATACACAATAAATATCTTCATAATACATTATATCGGCCATTAATCCATAATAAACAAGGCTATAATGTGTTGTGCTTTTTTTGCAAGTGCATTGTGAAGGTGTCAATAATGCAGTTATATTACTGCTTTAAGTCATTTGTAAACCTGAATTCACAACCTTATATTTACTGCCTCTTGCTACTTCTTCTGAAGGGCAGGGGACAGCAGAAGAAGCACCACTTCATCTTCTTCTTCTTGTGGCTCTTCTCAGTATCATCTTCAGAAAGATCTTCGGCATTCACATGGAATGATACTTCTTCTTCACTGTAGATCTTCTCGGCAGCATCGGCATCTTCTTTTGTTTTATCTGTCTTCATCACTTCAGTCTCGTCCTCTTCCTCAGGTTCTTCTTCTGGTATAGTCAGTAGCTGTGATCTGTCTTCAGATGCCACCATCTGAAAAAACCTGACCAGTGTGGTAGCATCAGCATCTTCTGCCTGCTGGAATACCACATCAGCTTCTTCATTTTCCTCAGGTCCATCTTCCTGTAAAGTCTGCAGCCATATTCTGGCTACATATGCTGCCATGCACTGCCAACTGTCCACTGTGGCAGCATCAGTGTCTTCTGCTTCCTGAAGCTCCTCATCTGTTTCTTCATCTTCCTCAAGGTCTTCCTCCTGGATGGGTTCTAGCCAAGTTCTGCCTACTTGTGACACCACATATTCCACAGCATTCCCTGTACTTCTCCCTCCTTAACCTCCTCCACATTCACTCCCACCTCACATCCATTCTCCTCACCTCCATTTAGCATATCCATCATACTAATACCAGCCTCTGTCCCCTCCATCACAACCCTGGAGGCCTTCCCCTCAAATGTTCCCCACTCTGGTACCTCCACATATTCCTCACTACTCTGCCCCCTTACCTCACCCTCCCCCCGGCTTGTCCGGTCCTTCCTGACTTTCTTTTTTTTGTTAAGGTAGCAAGTTTTATAAATTTCCCAGTCTTCAGATGAAAGGCCGTAATTACTCTGAAGACTTTGAGATGAAATACTAGTGCTGGCTAGCAGTCCATCCTTTCCCACACTCTCCCCTCCCTTACCCAAATCAGTAGACCCCCCCAATCCCCCCTTAACCCCCCCAGCCTGGACAGTGGGGAGTGTCACTGGTGAGAACTCCTCCACACCTTCTCCCCAGTTGATCACTTCATCCCACAGGTTCCAGGCTTCCCAGTGTTGGGTGTTGGTCCATCGATCAGCTCTCTCAATTCGCTCTCTGGGGAATAAACGAGAGATTAACCAGCACTTAAGAGAGATAATAAAATAAATAAAGAGCTGGAAATTCTTCAACCATACAGAAAATACAATTGTTATAATTATTATAATAAATAATTACAGGGGTCACATATATAAAAAAGAAAGAATAAAAGAAACAGCGAGCAAGATTGCAAAAAAAATCGACTGTAAAATGCACGATACTGTAAGTGCAATAGCATATTAAACAGTAATGTCACCAAATTATAACTAGAATCAAATACGAAACAACTGTGCTCCACATCAAATGAATACCCAGATGAATACTACCAAGAACTGAGTTAACACTAACCAAGCTAAGAATATTTGAAAGTGTTAATCCTGTGTAACAATGTAAATAGATGTAATGATAAACTTAGAAGCATCTAGCCTACTCCGAAAGTAATGGCCCAAATTTTTTTTAACAATTTACCTACCACCCTGTACAGTAGGGGGTCCCAACTTCCGGTCGGTGTTCCGGTACCGTCCGCGCGGAGTATTGCACCGGGCGGCAGACAACCGGGGGTAGAGGAGCCAGCCGTCCCGTTTATTAGGGGATCGCGCCGTTTTGGAAAGAAAGCTGCCCGTATTGATGTACGGAAATACGCCATTAGCCCCGCATGTCCGTATACACCGTCAATCTCCCGCCGCTCGGCGTGGGAACCCCCAAATTATACCGCCGTCTTACCCATCCGTGACACTTTTCTACGACGGAAACCGATCCGCGGACATCGAAAGGTTGGGAAGCCCTACTAAACTAGCATGTTTGAGATGAATTTACTAACCAAATAGTCTGTCATTATTTAAATATTAGCAACCACAGTAGCAATAAAAACCACTGCACTTTAAATGACGTTAAAAAATATGTAATATTAAAAAAATATGTAATGTTTTTTATTGTATTATAGACATTTACTATATGTCATTATAGTATAAAAGGCTAAATAATCGAAGTAGCACAACATCAGTTGAAGAATTCAAAGACATTTTGGAGAGCTAACAAGCTACTCACCTCTGCGCCATTTTCACTCAGAGTTTGTTGTGCTTCAAACGGTAAAGTTTGTTTACGTTGTTTCTATGGAAACTGCTCTGACTCTCCGCTTGACCGTAATATAAAGGCATGTATGCAGTAATTTTCTGATTGCAGATTTGATCCCTATGCAGTAATTGACCACTGACCTCTTGGACCCTCTGGGCTGCCTTCACCTGCATTGAGGCAGCTGTTACATTTGCTGTCATTACATTCAGCCCAAAATATCAAAGTACAGGATTTAAGATTTGAATTAGTAACAGGACCGTGGGAAACAAAACATATATGTTATTGATCCCACGAAGAAAGTTTTCAATTTTCTCCTTCTTTCAGTTCTTAAATAACGTGTCAGTTCTTGCTCTGGTTGGTTGGGATTTACCATTTTAACATTGTAGCAGTTCCTAGGCAATACACAGACAAATTCTTTTTTTTAGGATGGAATTGTTATGTTGTAAACGATTACCTTCACGTTTCAACAAAGGTACTTGCTTTTGATATATAATTTTTTGTACATGTGTACTCTGGTCATACCCCTTGGACATTTGGATGGCATGGAAGGACAGTCACTGCTGTCACCTATACTGTCCCTGTCTGCTTTTCTCATTTAAGTGTTGATACGGCAAAAGAAGATGGACCTTTTGTAGAAATTTCCAGCCAGAGACTTGGTTCCTATATGAAGAGAATATTTTATTTTAATTCAGGCTAAGAAACTACAGAAAACCAGCTCTGCATGTGATCTCCCCTTTACTGCACAAGGAGGGCACACACATCAACAATTAGCAATGCAGCAAAATACAGATGAACAATTTCTCACAGTTTCAGAATAAATCAGATTTCTCTGTAATTCAGAGATTGTCTAAGACTAGATCATTTTCTGCACTTGAACCTAATTTCAAGATAAATGACACCTGGGTCTATTAAAAGAAGGTGATGCTGCCTGACCCACCAACCAAGGCTGGGAGGAAAGGGAGGAATACTAGTCAAAGGAAGGAAGAAAAGCAGCCCACCCTATCTCATGGTCATGGATACAAAAGTCAGGGAGTGTTACGAAGAAGACACCACACTTAAGACCATTGGTTTTATGCACTGAATTACACCAGATAGAGTTTTTGCATTCTAGCTGTGTTACGTAACATTCCTCAGCCTTCATTTGTTTCCACAGAATGCAGGACATAATTTAGGGTGCCAAACAAGACAGCGGAACTGCAGTATAGCCAATTATTTGTTTCAGTAGTTTCATAACAACTCGAACATAAAATGTTTGTTTTTCTTAGATAAAAGTCCAGTTGAAACAGACTTTATTTTTAAATGTTAGATTGGATTTAAGAGATGGAACATGTTGCTTGTGTTAATACTGCTTTGATTTTGAGGATGAAGTCTGAAGTGTAGGTGACGTGTAACAGGTTGTTATTTTACTTTTAACTTATAATTATACAAGATTCTGTTTTCCTTCTTCTGTCTAACCTGATGGGTACAATATCCTTTAAACTTTCCCATGATGCTTTTGTCCTGCATCGCCCCTCCCTCTGTCTTTTCCCCTTTATAAGGGTCCCGACCTCATTTCCTCTTCCCTTTGGTGTATTGCACACATGGGAAGAGGTGAGGATCTAGTGGCAGGGTCCCCCGAGTTAGTAAATCAATTGTATAATTATGACCCATATATATTATATTTGATTTATTATTCATCATAAGCAGGGGATAGAAAACACATAAGTATATACATTGTTTTACTTTGTGCAGAGAGAGCGAGAGGGCCAGAGCATATGAAGTTTACCCCTTTCCTTATTGTTCCCAACAGGTTCAATAAAATCCGGGAACGACAACGGCGTCTGTAATATCCCTTCCTCCTGCACCCCACACACACCTGATAACACCCCAAAACACAATGCAGTGACCGTTTACATAGGTACACTAGTGCGACTTGTAAATATGCCCTTAATTTATGCCTGAAAATGCCTCCCATATAGTGGCTGACCACAAATCATGTGAATGACCCGGAAAGAGTGAGTGTATATATATATATATATGTATGATGTGCATGTGAGAGACACCATCGGAAGTCTGGTTTCAGTTCCTCAGAGGCACTACTATGGAGGCGCTTACAGTAATAAACTTGCTGACCGCAAAAACTGGCACTATGATGGAAGTTATGCAGAAGTGCAGAGTAGATGGAATAATTTTTGTACCTCAATAAGATTGTATGCCTTTTGCCTGTGTCTCCAGCCAGTGCCGGGGGTGAAACGCGCTTGTAATTATCAGCGGGATAACATTATCGTTTTTTTTATTCTGTGGAAAATGAAAGACCGATTTACTGGCCAGATTTATTTATGAATCATAAACATGTTGTGGGCTATATAAGTAAAGTCAGGGCTCTCAAGTCTTATGCATTGACTGTGAGACACTTGCATTTCAACCAGTTCACATGTTCACACACCGCACCTTATGTTTGTCAAGCTGAGAAGTAAGGGTTAGGGTTATAATTATCAATAAATAATGTACTTCCCTGTGAAACAATGATGCTGGATGTTTATTTGCATATCATGATATGGTGCAGCCTTTTAATAGGTTTCTGTTTTTCTGTTAATCCTTCATGGTGTTGAATAAGTCAGCAAGCATAAGTGTAAGGCTAGTGAGTGACTGGTGTTTTCGGGGGAGACTCCCTAGAGCTGGAGAGAAATACCTTAAGGCACGGGATGAAAAATCCCAAATCTTCCAGGAAAAATGTCAGCATTATATGTATTTGCCACACAGAACAGAACAAAAAATTCCTTAGGGAATCACACGCCTACCATAGTCACTATACTACTCAGAACGCCTGGCAGCCACCAAATCAAACATAGGAAAAGGTCCGGATTTATAGCGTTAGAATGTGGTAGAGACTAATATCCATAACGTACCATCCTAGAACACACTGTGCTCTAAAATTTAAGCCCAATTAAAATCTGAATATTAAATGAGGAAAATAATTTGATTTGTTCTTCTATCCCAAGTTGTGGTCTAAAAGCAATAAGACCACCATCCATTATACCTGCTTTGGGGAAAATGCACTCCTGTAGCCACTAGGGGAGCTCTCACCTCTTCTGGGCCCAGCTAAATAATTATGTTACGCATTCTAACAAGCTTTATTATCTGTGTCAATAAGCCCTGCTTTTACACTAACACTCCTGCTGAGAGGCTAATTTGATTACCAGTCTTGCCCTTGTCATTAGGAACACATGAGAATTTGCGCAGTGCTGTTTCACAGTGGATTCTCACTGGTTTTCCCCAAGACTGGTACGATACATTTTATTCAGTTTCATACCACAGGTATCCAGCTCTTGCAAGAGGGATCAATTGGTTTATACTAGTGCAAGGAAACTATTATTATGATGGTGGGTTATCAAACACAGTAGCTGGCTACCTCAGACATAAGACGCCCATTACGTACCTGTGTATCACCTATATGGGCTTGGAATCTGTATATAAATTGAAATAATTATTCATAGCCCAGATAGCATCATATTATTGTTTCAGCGTTGAAGTATAGTTAAATGCATTGAATTATGGTCAGTGTTAAATTATCAGCATTGAAACTGAATTGATTTTTGGTCATTTTTTCAATATTGAAAAAATAATGGTGGCGAAACCTTGATATAAAGTGACTTTTTCAACATTGAAAATAAGATGCTGAGTTAACATCAATATTATTGAAAATAAAAATGGAAAAATGAATTTATGGGGGGGCGGCATGGTGGTGCAGTGGTTAGCACTGTTGCCTCACACCTCTGGGACCCAGGTTCGAGTCTCCGCCTGGGTCACATGTGTGTGGAGTTTGCATGTTCTCCCCATGTCGTCGTGGGGTTTCCTCCGGGTACTCCGGTTTCCCCCCACAGTCCAAAAACATGCTGAGGCTAATTGGAGTTGCTAAATTGCCCATAGGTGTGCTTGTGTGAGTGAATGGTGTATGAGTGTGCCCTGCGATGGGCTGGCCCCCCATCCTGGGTTGTTCCCTGCCTCGTGCCCATTGCTTCCGGGATGGGCTCCGGACCCCCTGCGACCCAGTAGGATAAGCGGTTTGGAAAATGGATGGATGGATGTTACAGGTAAGGCGTGTGTCATGCCCGGCTCGTCCGCTCCTCGTGTGTGCCACGCCCCCTGATTACCCACATGTATTTCCCTGATCGTCTCCAGCTTTGTCTAGTTACTTTGATTAGTCCTGTGTATTAAGTCCTGGTCTCCCCGGTTTCCCTTGTCCGTCATTGATGTTTGTAGGTGTGCTATGTTTTCCAGTCCTCGTTTGCCCATTAAATCCCTGGTTTTGCCCCGACTTCACCTGTCTGCCTGCCCGCACGATCGCCGCTTCGCCCGACCGCGATCGTGACAGCGTGACTTTTATAGAAGACAGTGCTGCTGCAGGAAGAAGAATACATAAGTAAAGGGGGGATGTTGCGTTCAGTTAGTAATTGTTCTGTTTTCCATATTACTGTATGTCACAAGAGGGTGCTGTAAGGCTGTTTGATTCGACTTCAATTCCTATTCCAAGAGTCAAGAATGGATAGTTGATCCCAGGCAGCAGTTTTCCAGATTATCAACTTCAAAAACTAAAAAATATGATAGGAAAAAAGTCTTTGTAAAATTAAGAAGTATATAATACTATGAATGACAAGGGGTCTTAATACTTTTCATTTAATTTTATTAACTCAATCTTTTGCTGGCAAGTATACCTTTTAAATTATATACATAACAGTACAACTGCATTATTTGTGTTTTGTATGCACACTTCATACAAAGCAAAAGGTTACGGCGGCTACTTCATTAATAGTATTTCTTATTGATACTTTACAATTCCGTTCTATTGCCCAACTCCCAAAGGATCATACATTTTTATTAAAACATAGTAGTCTATGGAAATGTCAATACTAATCATACATTTCAGTGACATAACTAAATAGACATATGTTGACACACAGACACAGATAAAAACAATTAAACTCCTTCTATGTGAAAATGACATGTGACACACGTCCTCAATGTTAAAATCCATGAGTGTAAAAAATGACCATCGTTGCTAATGTTATATCTCAGGTCTCAGATTACTTCTTTAAGTGTCAATTAAACTGAAAAAAAATCACAGAAAAAGGCAAGCTTATTTGCCGACATTTAGTAACCGACAAGCTGATTAAGGAGGACTAAACCTGTACCTGGCTTTCCTGTCAGCTCCTTGGGGATGGCTAATCTTCAAATTTTATTACAAATACTACAACTTTATTTTGTGCCTTGCTTAAAGTAAAATATCTCCAGACTACTAAATACCGCGTTAATGGTGACATTTTTAAACTGATTCGCTTCTTTCGCCTCACTCTCCTCTATGTGACGGGTGGGCGTGGTTGATCTAGCCGGCTCCCGATTGGCGGGTATTCGGTAGCTCCTGTGTCATGTGACTGGTAGTAGTGTAGGCAGCACCGCCATAGATTTGAAACCCTGTGTGCCTCCTTGGGCGATACGCGATGTTGGCATGGTAATTGTGAAATAGAGGATTCATAGATATGACTTAGTGAACCGACTATTTTCGAAACTGCAACAACATGAGGAATGTTAAAACTAGAAAACAGGGAACCACATTTCACAGGTAAAAAAATCTGCGGTACGGTCAAATAAGATACATAACATGTTTACTTGCCTGTGACACTGACGGGATACTAGCATTAGTTTTTGTTGAGAATACTATGAGCAATACTACATAAATTTGGGGGGGGGCAGTAGTGGTGGGCTTGTTTATTTATTCTACATAATTGTAAGATATAAATGCGTTAATTAGTAAAGAAGTTATGGCTAAAAGATCTTTCCATCTACACCCTGACATGTTGCTTGTTTATGTCTAATTATCGCTCCAAGATGGTGGCGCTGCTGACTCGTTGTGGAAAAGCGAGATGAGGCATCTAGGCTTTCAAATTCATGAGCACCACCATGTACTTCGTTTAAATGGGAGGTTCACCCCAAAACTATAAAAAGATATTTTAGAGGGGCCTTAATGCTATCTATTCATCAAAGTTCTGCTGGGAGTTGTTCAGGTTTGGAAATATCAGCCGTAGAAATGTCGGGCTTCTATCGAAGTACACTACTCGTATCACTGCGCATTAGACACAAGCGCGAGCTGTGTGTGGAGTTGGGTAGAAGGAAATAGTTCGTATATTAAACTGCTCGCGACGAAGTCTGTGGATTTTCTTAACCTGTTCCTGATTTCTGGTAAGGGATATTGCTGTTGAATTTTTCAAATACGATGTTCTGGCGCTTTAAGTAGTGAAAGCAAAATTGAATCTTATTATATTGCTTATTCATTAATAAGTACCTATAACATGTATACTGCCCAATGTTTTGATTTAATAAATATTTAAAATTAATAAATATTTCAAAAATACTTCAATATTTAAAATGGTTCATGATTTTCAGGAGCGGTACAGTGGTTAGCATTTCTTTGGGTCCCAGGTTCGAGTCTCCGCATGGGTCACATGTGTGCGGAGTTTGCATGTTCTCCCCATGTCGTCATGAGGTTTCCTCTGGGTACTTTGGTTTCCCCCCACATTCCAAAGACATGCTGAGGCTAATTGGACTTGCTAAATTGCCCGTAGGAGAGCATGTGTGAGTGAATGGTGTGTGAGTGTGCCCTGCGATGGGCTGGCCCCCCATCCTGGGTTGATTGATGGATGATTTTCAGGTCACACTGCCCCCTCAGAGCCCACCAATCAGTGACTGTCTCATAGTGTGATGTAATACACAATGTCCGCACCACCCACTTTTCAGTGAGCAGTAAAAAGACACCAGCTTGTCTCAGCGGACAGCGGCTCTTATCAGATAAGGGGAAAAGGACGAGATATCAAAAGTAAAAATAAATATATCACATTTGGTTAACATCAAATGAAAACAGCCCTGCAATAATATATTGGATTCTAGGATATCACCTATCAAAAGGGTGAATCTATTCTAGCAGACCATAAAAATCCAATTATGAACAGTGAAAATGGGCATAATAGGTCCCTATAAACGACAGGTTTCTGTCCATGGTGCTGAAAACCAGGATTGGCAGAATTCACATTACAGCGATTCCCCACTATATCGCGGATTTTCCTCCGACGCCTCACAATTCTCTGCGTATCCCGTACATTGTTTGTGGTCCGATTGTTTTCGTTTTGTTCTAAGCCCTACGATGGAAGACGTTGACCATTCAGGAGAAGGTAAAACTTCTGGATGTGCTTCGGGAAGGAAAGCGTTATGCGGACGGCGTTCGCCATTATGGTTTGAATGAATCAACAGTACGCTACATGAAGAAGGATGAAAAGAATGTGTAAGAGCCATATATGTTTTTATTTTTATATATTCCATTACATATATAGAGAGAAAGTTGTGTGTGTGTATACATATTAAAAATTATTATTTTATTATTATTATTATTATTATTATTATGTTACTCATATCCTTAGCCCGACATTTAACATAGCCCGATATATGTGTTTTAATGAGTTTACATATGTTTAAAGCATGTGGGAGGGGTATTTTAAGGCTTAAACTTAAAAAAAAAATTATATGATCCTTCTGTATCGTGGATTTTCACCTATCGCTGATGGGTCTGGAACGCATCTACTGCGATAGGCGGAGGATCAAATTTACCTTCATGTGGAGTCTTGGCTTTTCACAATGTTTCATTCCTGCTTATAGCTAAGGTTTTTTTTAGCCGTCGTCACTCTAAGGTTGCCCATTAATGGTTTGGAATTGGGAATGTAAAGCTGTTTTGTTAGCATGTCTGCCTTACAATTCCTTTACTGTAAGTCAAGGCCTGCTGGAACTCAATACTGCTTCATGGCGCTTGTATTTACTCTTTATTTTTTATTACATTATGTTTGAGACTAACCCCTTTATCTACCTCTTCCTCCTGTTGAGCTCCATACAGAACTAGTGGAGAAAAGGGGTGCTTGGAGGGGAGACGATATCTCTGGATGCCCACTTAAGAAATATCTACGTTACCTTCCAATACACCTTCCAAACTTAAGTGGATTGAACATGGGTGCTGTTGAATTAATAAAAAAAATGCACTGTATTAAAATTATTTTGTTTATATAACATAAAATTGAACTATAAACATGAAATTTAAACCTGTTTATATATTGACAAAATAATAATTCAGAATTTTGAACCCTCATTGAACAAAATTAAACCTAATATGGACAAATGGAAAGCATTGAAATTATCCTCATGGGGGGAAGGTTAATGTTACTAAAATGGTTGTGGTGCCTCAAGTTAATTATCTCTCTATGATGCTTCCATTTAATATTCCGGAAAGGATATTTGAACAGTACGAGAGTATAGTAAAAGATTTTTGTTGGGAAAGAATAAACCTAGGATTAAAATTACTTCGCCCAGAGACAAGGGAGGTCTAGGATTGCCAGATGTTAGATTATATAGCATGTCATTTGAAATAGCCAAACTCTACTATCACTGGAAGAATGTGAATTCTGATGTGGACTGGATAGCTATCGAGAGCAATTTGGCTTCACTATTTCAACCTCTGCACATTCTGTCACAATGGGGGGACAATATAAGAAACACAAACCCGATAATATCTTTTTCGAGAAATATATGGATCAAAATACATAAGAAGCTTAAAGTATCACATGACATGCAGCCATATTCCTCAATTTGGCACAATCCTCAAATACAAATAGTAAAAAGTATGGAAACAATGGCAACCCAAAGGGGTGAAAACTCTCTGGGATTTATTCGTAAATGGGATGTTTATGTCATAATCAGACTTAAAGAGTAAGTATGATGTAGGAGGAGGAGGGAGTTTTTGGAAGTTTTTGCAACTGAGGCATTGAGTCACGAGTGTTAAAA
This sequence comes from Brienomyrus brachyistius, assembly GCF_023856365.1. Lineage (NCBI taxonomy): Eukaryota > Metazoa > Chordata > Actinopteri > Osteoglossiformes > Mormyridae > Brienomyrus > Brienomyrus brachyistius. The sequence goes on along the minus strand of NW_026042628.1, from coordinate 122,966 downwards.
TGCAGAAGATGAATGGTCAAGAATACTTTCTAGAGTGGGGAAATATTTTAGGGAAGTAAAAGCTAAATTTATTCAGTATAAAATTATACACAGATAGTACTGGACACTAGTTAGACTAAATAGAACTGGACTAATTAATACTGATCAGTGTTGGAATTTTAGAAGGCAGGTGGGGGTTTATTTACACATGCTGTGGCAGTGCTCTCAGGTATATCCATTTTGGGGTAGAGTTCTTGGTCTCCTGGACAAATGGCTAGGCTTTACTTTACCCCGCAAACCCGACTCTCTCTGCTAGGAGATAGAGTGGAATTGCCAAAGGTGAATAATAAACAGTTTAAGGCTGTGATGGTGGGACTCAACTGCCATGAGGGTAATATTAAGGCATTTGAAATCCTCAACAATCCCCAATATAAAGGAATGGACCAATGAGATGATTAAGGCAGCTTCATATGAAAAAATGTTGGACAGACTAAATGGGAAACGAGGTATAATGAAAATGTGGGAATGTTTCTAGGGCCATGTTTTTGAAGGATAAATGGCTGGGAGGTTGAACTAGTGATTGGTCATATTGTTTTATAAATGTGAATGGCTGAAGTGTATTATATGAGAGTGCTGTAACTTTTTGGTTTGAAAAATAAGAAAAATTTGAATTACAAAATAAAATGTTCTTAGAAAGTAATTTCATGTAAGAGAGAGATGCAATACCGCTTTCGTCAAAATGACAGGTCGGGTCAAAGGTCACGTTCAAAAGTTCAGTGGGCGGAGCTTATGTTGTAGTGGGTTGAGCTTGGTTGTGTAACTGACGCAATAGCATGTGGATTTAATTATTTATTTAAATATTTTTTTTTGTCTTCTTCCCCGGGGGTTGGTTGTGTAACTGCTGCAATGGTATTTGTATTTAATTATTTATTTATTATTTTAAATGATTGTGGCTTAGGGGGCATGGGTTGGTTGTGTTAGTGATGCAATGGTATTTGGATTTAATTATTTATTATTTTAAATGCTTATTTTAAATGTTTATTATTTTAAAATGATATTGAGGAGAGTGCTTATGAGTGTGTATTATTTTAAAAATGATATTGATGAGAGTGCTTATGAGCGTGTGTTATTTGAATAAGTTATTATTATTATTATTTTGTGGGGCGCGGGCGGGAGTGAGCGTGGCTGGGTTACCTGATGGAGCGCGAGCGTACGGTGTGCGGTAGCGTGGTAAGGTCCCCGGGCTTCGGAGAATCAGCAAAGGACTTATTCACATACTGGTGCGGTAGCGCGGAAAGGTCCGCACGGCTTTGGATAATCCTCGGAGAGAGCGATGCGGGAGAGCTGAGAGGCGTGCTGCTGCGCGAGTCTGAGAGAAACTGTGAGAGACTGTGGGATAAAATGGTAAAGTTGGAGCAAAGAATGAGAGGAGGAGGTGCAGGGTCTATCGTCCAATAAAAACGCTCGGCGCTAGTTTTGACCGTGTGTTTTTTCCTCACGCGAGCGTTTGTATCACATCGGCGTATGGCGCCAATTTGTAAAGGTCATAAGTCGAGACATACATCGAGTCTGTCAATTTGTCCGCCAGTAAATTCTGCAGGGCCGTGCCACCTGGCCATCGAGGCGCCCCCCTACCCGGCCACGCGGGCCATACATCGAGTCTGACACTTTTGCCCTCCAGTAAATTCTGTTTAAAGTTTTGTTTTCACATACGTCCCAAATTACAGATAATTTTCTTACACAGGCACGAGTAGCATCATCAAGGCCGTACCACCTGGTCATACATCAAGTCTGACAATTTGCCCGCCAGTAAATTCTGTTTATAGTTTTGTTTGTCATACATGACCGTGCAGATATGGGGTGACAGAGACAATTAAATTGTATTACGTCGAGCGGGGGGCCTTTTCCTCCTTACCAAAGTTTGTACCAGCCAAAGAACCACAAGTTTCATCGAGACCTTACCCGGTAAGTATATTATTTCTTTTATTCCTGTTATAAAAATGCTATTCAATTAAAAAATAACATTCTAATAATAGGTATTCTCTTTTTTTTTTTTTTCTATGTACGAGAGAGAGAGAGAGACTTCGCCGACCGGTCAAGAGAAAATCTGCGAGAGAATCAACAGGTATGGACGGAGCAACACCCCCAGCGGCTATACCCGAAGCCTTATTAAATGAAATAGCCATTATCAACAATGCTAATAATGAAAATGATGCGGATTACTCTGCTCAACACGACTCGCCACCAGCGGCGTCTGCTGAAACACTGGCCCAGGACCCCTGTTTTCTCCCATCCTTAGAGACATTAACAAGCATGTTAAATGAAAGGGGTTCTGAAGCAGAAGCGGGGCTACCCCCCACCGACGAGGTCGCATGGTCCCCCGCGGATTCTGAATTGTGGGAGGCCTTGTCAGACGTGGAATTTCTTCTCGATGCTGAGGAGATTGAAAATGAATTTGGGCTGGGACAATTTGAAAATGTTCAACAGGAAGGTGGCGGTGCCGTCGGTGACGTGGATCCCCAGCCTGACGGGGTCCTTCATCGCCGCAGATTCAATAACGTACAGATTAGGCGGATTCTAAATATCCCGCGACCTAGAAACGAAGGCAATTTCCGCGAGTACTATGAAAATGTAATCGAGGGGTTTCAAAATATTGTGAATGAGGCGATTCCTTACGCCGTATGGGGAGCCTATATACAGGTCACCCTGCGCGCTGACTTTTTAAACGACGAGCTGTCGCAAATTGTACGGTATGGGGTGGGGGAGCTGACAGACTTGCAGCAGCTGCTGGATCGCCTGGTACAGTCTAATCAAGAGATTTTAAACGATTCCAACCTAGAAGTAATCGTAGACGTAATAAATATCCCACGCGGCGGCGGGAACAAACGTAAACTACAGACCATGTTAGCTTCAGAAATAATTTCTAAAAAAGCCAGACACATGTTTATCATTAATAACAACACCAACGCGTGTTTCGCCATAAACTTGGCGCATCTGCTGCACGAAAACTTTACTGACGCCGAGGCTGAAAAGCTCGGCCTGGAGTTACAGGAGAAAGCGGGATTCACCCCCGATCACGCAGTCGCTTTGAATGACATTATCAATTTCGAGAAAATCATTGATTGCAAAGCAGTGGTGTATTATCAACAACCTTATTCAAACAATCTCCAAATTTACCAGACACCCACGCCTAGCGACGGTAGACGGGCGGTGTATTTCTTTTTACACAATCAGCATTTTTACGGCATTAAAAGCGTAAAGGGCTTCTTAGGCGTGGGGTACGTTTGCCCGAGCTGTTTCAAAGGGTACGATTCGCCTCACTCTCATCAATGCGAAAAATTTTGTAGCGTCTGTCAGCCCCGTGTACAATCTGCCACTGAAGATCCACCGTGTGCTTCTCAATGGGGGGCTTGTACAGGGACCTCCAACATCCCTGCGGGGAAGATCCAGGCCTCAACAAACCTGACCACCTAGAATCTGCCAGTCCACTCAGTGCCCGAAAATGCAGCACTTTAACACAAACCTGGAACAGACCTTTCTCAGACAAATCTCTAAGAGCCACCTGCTGAGGAGACACGAAAGAGAGCAGCAAACCCACCTCCTCCCGATGACCCTCTACAGCAGGAGGGAAAAATGGGGACTACTGCCTCCTCCCAACTCAAGCACATTCTTAGTTGCCTCTGGTAGCGTGCAGACAATGTCCTCCAAAGCTCTCTGAAGAAGTCTGGGGGAGGGGGAAACATTTCCGCATGTAGGGGGCCAGTGGCATTTAATTATTTACAGAAAATTCCATAGAGCCAATGTAGGAACCTGAGGTCAGTTTAACACAGGTCACTGTCCGTGGTGCTGAAACCTTTACTTGATGGGCTGGTCCCATCAAGCTGTAGACTCTGAGTCAGGCTACACAGGAACAACCACCATACAGCTTCCCGTGCTCACTCATCAGGAGTCCCTTAGCTGGGCTCAGTCGAAGTATCTCAGTGTATGGGGACACTCTCCCTTTCTGTAACAAAGCCTCCTAGCCTGTGATTCCAGATGGGTCAAGGCCTGACACAGCATATTCAACCCCCCCGCCTTTCCCCATTCATTACATATAACTATGGAAAAAAGTTAGAGACCATAGCACCAATTTTTGTTTCACTCAGTTCTCCTTTATGGGTATGGATCTGTGAATAATGTTTTTTTTTTCTTTTGCAAACTGCAGCCTGGTTCTTTCCTGCTTCTCATTAATGAAGGGCTTCTTCCTTGCTTTATGGGACTTCAGCCCTGCTTCTATGAGCCTGTTATGAACTGTCCTAGCAGTGCACCTCACACCTGCACTTAACGTTTCCACCAAGTACAGGTCACTTGAGGTCATGATTCATGAGGCACTGTCGGATAAGTGAACGGGCATCTCAAGCATTGGGAAGTCGTTTCCACCCTTTACCTGGCTGCTTTCTGGCCTTTCTCAGTGTCTCCCGTTTCACCATATAAGTACACTTGCGTACTTAGAACCTGGAAGCAACCTGACGCTCAGCGTACCTTTCTGCCAGCAAAACCAGCTTTAAACAAGCAGATTTTTTTTCCAGTATAGAGTGGTCTCAATTTAGACTTCCCATGTTAGAGCTGACAAAAGCAGCACCCTGACAAACCAGCAGCCTGACCCTGACAAACCAGCAGCACCCTGACAAAGCTGCACCCTGACAAAGCAGCAGCAGCCTGACACTGACAAACCAGCAGCACCCTGACAAAGCAGCAGCCTGACACTGACAAAGCAGCAGCCCCCTGACAAACCAGCCTGACCCTGACAAACCAGCAGCAGCCTGACCCTGACAAAGCAGCAGCAGCCTGACAAACCAGCCTGACCCTGACAAACCAGCAGCAGCCTGACCCTGACAAAGCAGCAGCCTGACACTGACAAAGCAGCAGCCCCCTGACAAACCAGCCTGACCCTGACAAACCAGCAGCAGCCTGACCCTGACAAAGCAGCAGCAGCCTGACAAACCAGCCTGACCCTGACAAACCAGCAGCAGCCTGACACTGACAAAGCAGCAGCCCCCTGACAAACCAGCCTGACCCTGACAAAGCAGCAGCAGCCTGACACTGACAAAGCAGCAGCAGCCTGACACTGACAAAGCAGCAGCAGCCTGACACTGACAAAGCAGCAGCAGCCTGACACTGACAAAGCAGCAGCCTGACCCTGACAAAGCAGCAGCCTGACCCTGACAAACCAGCAGCCTGACAAACCAGCAGCCTGACAAACCAGCAGCCTGACAAACCAGCAGCCTGACAAACCAGCAGCCTGACAAAGCAGCACCCTGACACTGACAAAGCAGCACCCTGACACTGACAAAGCAGCACCCTGACACTGACAAAGCAGCACCCTGACAAAGCAGCACCCTGACAAAGCAGCACCCTGACAAAGCAGCACCCTGACAAAGCAGCAGCCTGACACTGACAGACAAAGCAGCACCCTGACAAAGCAGCAGCCTGACACTGACAGACAAAGCAGCAGCAGCCTGACACTGACAGACAAAGCAGCAGCAGCCTGACACTGACAGACAAAGCAGCAGCAGCCTGACACTGACAGACAAAGCAGCAGCAGCCTGACACTGACAGACAAAGCAGCAGCAGCCTGACACTGACAGACAAAGCAGCAGCAGCCTGACACTGACAGACAAAGCAGCAGCAGCCTGACACTGACAGACAAAGCAGCAGCAGCCTGACACTGACAGACAAAGCAGCAGCAGCCTGACACTGACAGACAAAGCAGCAGCAGCCTGACACTGACAGACAAAGCAGCAGCAGCCTGACACTGACAGACAAAGCAGCAGCAGCCTGACACTGACAGACAAAGCAGCAGCAGCCTGACACTGACAGACAAAGCAGCAGCAGCCTGACACTGACAGACAAAGCAGCAGCAGCCTGACACTGACAGACAAAGCAGCAGCAGCCTGACACTGACAGACAAAGCAGCAGCAGCCTGACACTGACAGACAAAGCAGCAGCAGCCTGACACTGACAGACAAAGCAGCAGCAGCCTGACACTGACAGACAAAGCAGCAGCAGCCTGACACTGACAAAGCAGCAGCAGCCTGACACTGACAAAGCAGCAGCAGCCTGACACTGACAAAGCAGCAGCAGCCTGACACTGACAAAGCAGCAGCAGCCTGACACTGACAAACCAGCAGCAGCCTGACACTGACAAACCAGCAGCAGCCTGACACTGACAAACCAGCAGCAGCCTGACACTGACAAACCAGCAGCAGCCTGACACTGACAAACCAGCAGCCTGACACTGACAAACCAGCAGCACCCTGACAAACCAGCAGCACCCTGACAAACCAGCAGCACCCTGACAAACCAGCAGCACCCTGACAAACCAGCAGCACCCTGACAAACCAGCAGCACCCTGACAAACCAGCAGCAGCCTGACAAACCAGCAGCAGCCTGACACTGACAAACCAGCAGCCTGACAAACCAGCAGCAGCCTGACACTGACAAAGCAGCAGCCTGACACTGACAAAGCAGCAGCCTGACACTGACAAAGCAGCAGCCTGACACTGACAAAGCAGCAGCCTGACACTGACAAAGCAGCACCCTGACAAAGCAGCACCCTGACAAAGCAGCACCCTGACAAAGCAGCACCCTGACAAAGCAGCACCCTGACAAAGCAGCACCCTGACAAAGCAGCACCCTGACAAAGCAGCAGCAGCCTGACACTGACAAAGCAGCAGCCTGACAAAGCAGCAGCCTGACAAAGCAGCAGCCTGACAAAGCAGCACCCTGACAAAGCAGCACCCTGACAAAGCAGCACCCTGACAAAGCAGCACCCTGACAAAGCAGCACCCTGACAAACCAGCACCCTGACAAACCAGCAGCCTGACCCTGACAAACCAGCAGCCTGACCCTGACAAACCAGCAGCCTGACCCTGACAAACCAGCAGCCTGAAACTGACAAACCAGCAGCAGCCTGACCCTGACAAACCAGCAGCAGCCTGACCCTGACAAACCAGCAGCAGCCTGACCCTGACAAACCAGCAGCAGCCTGACAAACCAGCAGCAGCCTGACAAACCAGCAGCACCCTGACAAACCAGCAGCACCCTGACAAACCAGCAGCACCCTGACAAACCAGCAGCCCCCTGACAAACCAGCAGCCCCCTGACAAACCAGCAGCCCCCTGACAAACCAGCAGCCTGACCCTGACAAACCAGCAGCCTGACCCTGACAAACCAGCAGCAGCCTGACCCTGACAAACCAGCAGCACCCTGACAAACCAGCCTGACCCTGACAAACCAGCAGCACCCTGACAAACCAGCAGCACCCTGACAAACCAGCAGCAGCCTGACAAACCAGCCTGACCCTGACAAACCAGCCTGACCCTGACAAACCAGCCTGACCCTGACAAACCAGCCTGACCCTGACAAACCAGCAGCAGCCTGACAAACCAGCAGCAGCCTGACAAACCAGCAGCAGCCTGACAAACCAGCAGCAGCCTGACAAACCAGCAGCAGCCTGACAAACCAGCAGCAGCCTGACAAACCAGCAGCAGCCTGACAAACCAGCAGCAGCCTGACAAACCAGCAGCAGCCTGACAAACCAGCAGCAGCCTGACAAACCAGCAGCAGCCTGACAAACCAGCAGCAGCCTGACAAACCAGCAGCAGCCTGACAAACCAGCAGCAGCCTGACAAACCAGCAGCAGCCTGACAAACCAGCAGCAGCCTGACAAACCAGCAGCAGCCTGACAAAGCAGCAGCAGCCTGACAAAGCAGCAGCCTGACAAAGCAGCAGCCTGACAAAGCAGCAGCCTGACAAAGCAGCAGCCTGACAAAGCAGCAGCCTGACAAAGCAGCAGCCTGACAAAGCAGCAGCAGCCTGACAAAGCAGCAGCCGCCTGACAAAGCAGCAGCCTGACAAAGCAGCAGCAGCCTGACCCTGACAAAGCAGCAGCAGCCTGACCCTGACAAAGCAGCAGCAGCCTGACCCTGACAAAGCAGCAGCAGCCTGACCCTGACAAACCAGCAGCAGCCTGACCCTGACAAACCAGCAGCAGCCTGACCCTGACAAACCAGCAGCAGCCTGACAAACCAGCAGCAGCCTGACAAACCAGCAGCAGCCTGACAAACCAGCAGCCTGACAAACCAGCAGCCTGACACTGACAAACCAGCAGCCTGACAAACCAGCAGCCTGACAAACCAGCAGCCTGACAAACCAGCAGCCTGACAAACCAGCAGCCTGACAAACCAGCACCCTGACAAAGCAGCACCCTGACAAAGCAGCACCCTGACAAAGCAGCACCCTGACAAAGCAGCACCCTGACAAAGCAGCAGCCTGACAAAGCAGCAGCCTGACCCTGACAAAGCAGCAGCCTGACCCTGACAAAGCAGCAGCCTGACCCTGACAAAGCAGCAGCCTGACCCTGACAAACCAGCAGCCTGACCCTGACAAACCAGCAGCAGCCTGACAAACCAGCAGCCTGACACTGACAAACCAGCAGCCTGACACTGACAAACCAGCAGCCTGACAAACCAGCAGCCTGACAAACCAGCACCCTGACAAACCAGCAGCACCCTGACAAACCAGCAGCACCCTGACAAACCAGCAGCAGCCTGACAAACCAGCAGCAGCCTGACAAACCAGCAGCAGCCTGACAAACCAGCAGCAGCCTGACAAACCAGCAGCAGCCTGACAAACCAGCAGCAGCCTGACAAACCAGCAGCAGCCTGACAAACCAGCAGCAGCCTGACAAACCAGCAGCAGCCTGACTGACAAACCAGCAGCAGCCTGACAAACCAGCAGCACCCTGACAAACAAGCAGCACCCTGACAAAGCAGCAGCCGCCTGACAAACCAGCAGCCGCCTGACAAACCAGCAGCAGCCTGACACTGACAAACCAGCAGCAGCCTGACACTGACAAACCAGCAGCAGCCTGACACTGACAAACCAGCAGCAGCCTGACACTGACAAACCAGCAGCAGCCTGACACTGACAAACCAGCAGCAGCCTGACCCTGACAAACCAGCAGCAGCCTGACAAACCAGCAGCAGCCTGACAAACCAGCAGCAGCCTGACAAACCAGCAGCAGCCTGACAAACCAGCAGCAGCCTGACAAACCAGCAGCAGCCTGACAAACCAGCAGCAGCCTGACACTGACAAACCAGCAGCAGCCTGACACTGACAAACCAGCAGCAGCCTGACAAACCAGCAGCAGCCTGACAAACCAGCAGCAGCCTGACAAACCAGCAGCAGCCTGACAAACCAGCAGCAGCCTGACCCTGACAAACCAGCAGCAGCCTGACCCTGACAAACCAGCAGCAGCCTGACCCTGACAAACCAGCAGCAGCCTGACCCTGACAAACCAGCAGCAGCCTGACCCTGACAAAGCAGCAGCCTGACACTGACAAAGCAGCAGCCTGACACTGACAAAGCAGCAGCCTGACACTGACAAAGCAGCAGCCTGACACTGACAAAGCAGCAGCCTGACACTGACAAAGCAGCAGCCTGACACTGACAAAGCAGCAGCCTGACACTGACAAAGCAGCAGCCTGACACTGACAAAGCAGCAGCCTGACACTGACAAACCAGCAGCCTGACAAACCAGCAGCAGCCTGACAAACCAGCAGCAGCCTGACAAACCAGCAGCAGCCTGACAAAGCAGCAGCAGCCTGACAAAGCAGCAGCAGCCTGACAAAGCAGCAGCAGCCTGACACTGACAAAGCAGCAGCAGCCTGACACTGACAAAGCAGCAGCAGCCTGACAAAGCAGCAGCAGCCTGACAAAGCAGCAGCACCCTGACAAAGCAGCAGCCTGACCCTGACAAAGCAGCAGCCTGACCCTGACAAAGCAGCAGCCTGACCCTGACAAAGCAGCAGCCTGACCCTGACAAACCAGCACCAGCCTGACCCTGACAAACCAGCACCAGCCTGACCCTGACAAACCAGCACCAGCCTGACAAACCAGCACCAGCCTGACAAACCAGCACCAGCCTGACAAACCAGCACCAGCCTGACAAACCAGCACCAGCCTGACAAACCAGCACCAGCCTGACAAACCAGCACCCGCCTGACAAACCAGCAGCCTGACCCTGACAAACCAGCAGCCTGACCCTGACAAACCAGCAGCCTGACCCTGACAAACCAGCAGCCTGACAAACCAGCAGCAGCCTGACAAACCAGCAGCAGCCTGACAAACCAGCAGCAGCCTGACAAACCAGCAGCAGCCTGACAAACCAGCAGCAGCCTGACACTGACAAACCAGCAGCAGCCTGACACTGACAAACCAGCAGCAGCCTGACACTGACAAACCAGCAGCAGCCTGACACTGACAAACCAGCAGCAGCCTGACACTGACAAACCAGCAGCAGCCTGACCCTGACAAACCACCACCAGCCTGACCCTGACAAACCACCACCAGCAGCCTGACCCTGACAAACCACCACCAGCAGCCTGACAAACCACCACCAGCAGCCTGACAAACCACCAGCAGCCTGACAAACCACCAGCAGCCTGACAAACCACCAGCAGCCTGACAAACCACCAGCAGCCTGACAAACCACCAGCAGCCTGACAAACCACCAGCAGCCTGACAAACCACCAGCAGCCTGACAAACCAGCAGCAGCCTGACAAACCAGCAGCAGCCTGACAAACCAGCAGCAGCCTGACAAACCAGCAGCAGCCTGACAAACCAGCAGCAGCCTGACAAACCAGCAGCAGCCTGACAAACCAGCAGCACCCTGACAAACAAGCAGCCTGACCCTGACAAACAAGCAGCCTGACCCTGACAAACAAGCAGCCTGACAAACCAGCAGCAGCCTGACAAACCAGCAGCAGCCTGACAAACCAGCAGCAGCCTGACAAACCAGCAGCAGCCTGACAAACCAGCAGCAGCCTGACAAACCAGCAGCAGCCTGACACTGACAAACCAGCAGCAGCCTGACACTGACAAACCAGCAGCAGCCTGACACTGACAAACCAGCAGCAGCCTGACACTGACAAACCAGCAGCAGCCTGACACTGACAAACCAGCAGCAGCCTGACACTGACAAACCAGCAGCAGCCTGACACTGACAAACCAGCAGCAGCCTGACAAACAAGCAGCAGCCTGACAAACAAGCAGCAGCCTGACAAACAAGCAGCAGCCTGACAAACAAGCAGCAGCCTGACAAACCAGCAGCAGCCTGACAAACCAGCAGCAGCCTGACAAACCAGCAGCAGCCTGACAAACCAGCAGCAGCCTGACAAACCAGCAGCAGCCTGACAAACCAGCAGCAGCCTGACAAACCAGCAGCAGCCTGACAAACCAGCAGCAGCCTGACAAAGCAGCACCCTGACAAAGCAGCACCCTGACAAAGCAGCACCCTGACAAAGCAGCAGCACCCTGACAAAGCAGCAGCACCCTGACAAAGCAGCAGCACCCTGACAAAGCAGCAGCACCCTGACAAAGCAGCAGCACCCTGACAAAGCAGCAGCACCCTGACAAAGCAGCAGCAGCCTGACAAACCAGCAGCAGCCTGACAAACCAGCAGCAGCCTGACAAACCAGCAGCAGCCTGACAAACCAGCAGCAGCCTGACAAACCAGCAGCAGCCTGACAAACCAGCAGCAGCCTGACACTGACAAACCAGCAGCAGCCTGACACTGACAAACAAGCAGCACGACACTGACAAACAAGCAGCACGACACTGACAAACAAGCAGCACGACACTGACAAACAAGCAGCACGACACTGACAAACCAGCAGCAGCCTGACAAACCAGCAGCAGCCTGACAAACCAGCAGCAGCCTGACAAACCAGCACCAGCCTGACCCTGACAAACCAGCACCAGCCTGACAAACCAGCAGCAGCCTGACCCTGACAAACCAGCAGCAGCCTGACCCTGACAAACCAGCAGCAGCCTGACAAACCAGCAGCAGCCTGACAAACCAGCAGCAGCCTGACAAACCAGCAGCAGCCTGACAAACCAGCAGCCCGACAAACCAGCAGCACGACACTGACAAACCAGCAGCACGACACTGACAAACAAGCAGCACGACACTGACAAACCAGCAGCAGCCTGACACTGACAAACCAGCAGCAGCCTGACACTGACAAACCAGCAGCAGCCTGACACTGACAAAGCAGCAGCAGCCTGACACTGACAAAGCAGCAGCAGCCTGACACTGACAAAGCAGCAGCAGCCTGACACTGACAAAGCAGCAGCAGCCTGACACTGACAAAGCAGCAGCAGCCTGACACTGACAAAGCAGCAGCAGCCTGACACTGACAAACCAGCAGCCTGACACTGACAAACCAGCAGCCTGACACTGACAAACCAGCAGCAGCCTGACAAACCAGCAGCAGCCTGACAAACCAGCAGCAGCCTGACAAACCAGCAGCAGCCTGACAAACCAGCAGCACCCTGACAAACCAGCAGCACCCTGACAAAGCAGCAGCAGCCTGACACTGACAAAGCAGCAGCAGCCTGACACTGACAAAGCAGCAGCAGCCTGACACTGACAAAGCAGCAGCCTGACAAAGCAGCAGCCTGACAAAGCAGCACCCTGACAAAGCAGCACCCTGACAAAGCAGCAGCACCCTGACAAAGCAGCAGCACCCTGACAAAGCAGCAGCACCCTGACAAACCAGCAGCAGCCTGACACTGACAAAGCAGCAGCCTGACCCTGACAAAGCAGCAGCCTGACCCTGACAAAGCAGCAGCCTGACACTGACAAAGCAGCAGCCTGACCCTGACAAACCAGCACCCTGACAAAGCAGCAGCCTGACCCTGACAAACCAGCACCCTGACAAAGCAGCAGCCTGACCCTGACAAACCAGCACCCTGACAAAGCAGCAGCCTGACACTGACAAAGCAGCAGCCTGACAAAGCAGCAGCCTGACAAAGCAGCAGCCTGACAAAGCAGCAGCCTGACAAAGCAGCAGCACCACGACAAACCAGCAGCAGCCTGACAAACCAGCAGCAGCCTGACAAACCAGCAGCAGCCTGACAAACCAGCAGCAGCCTGACAAAGCAGCAGCAGCCTGACACTGACAGACAAAGCAGCAGCAGCCTGACACTGACAGACAAAGCAGCAGCAGCCTGACACTGACAGACAAAGCAGCAGCAGCCTGACACTGACAGACAAAGCAGCAGCAGCCTGACACTGACAGACAAAGCAGCAGCAGCCTGACACTGACAGACAAAGCAGCAGCAGCCTGACACTGACAGACAAAGCAGCAGCAGCCTGACACTGACAGACAAAGCAGCAGCAGCCTGACACTGACAGACAAAGCAGCAGCAGCCTGACACTGACAGACAAAGCAGCAGCAGCCTGACACTGACAGACAAAGCAGCAGCAGCCTGACACTGACAGACAAAGCAGCAGCAGCCTGACACTGACAGACAAAGCAGCAGCAGCCTGACACTGACAGACAAAGCAGCAGCAGCCTGACAAACCAGCAGCAGCCTGACAAACCAGCAGCAGCCTGACAAACCAGCAGCAGCCTGACAAAGCAGCAGCAGCCTGACAAAGCAGCAGCAGCCTGACAAAGCAGCAGCAGCCTGACAAAGCAGCAGCAGCCTGACAAAGCAGCAGCAGCCTGACAAAGCAGCAGCAGCCTGACAAAGCAGCAGCAGCCTGACAAAGCAGCAGCAGCCTGACAAAGCAGCAGCAGCCTGACAAAGCAGCAGCAGCCTGACAAAGCAGCAGCAGCCTGACAAAGCAGCAGCAGCCTGACAAAGCAGCAGCAGCCTGACAAAGCAGCAGCAGCCTGACAAAGCAGCAGCAGCCTGACAAAGCAGCAGCAGCCTGACAAAGCAGCAGCAGCCTGACAAAGCAGCAGCAGCCTGACAAAGCAGCAGCAGCCTGACAAAGCAGCAGCAGCCTGACAAAGCAGCAGCAGCCTGACAAAGCAGCAGCCTGACAAAGCAGCAGCCTGACAAAGCAGCAGCCTGACAAAGCAGCAGCCTGACAAAGCAGCAGCCTGACACTGACAAAGCAGCAGCCTGACACTGACAAAGCAGCAGCCTGACACTGACAAAGCAGCAGCCTGACACTGACAAAGCAGCAGCCTGACACTGACAAAGCAGCAGCCTGACACTGACAAAGCAGCAGCCTGACACTGACAAAGCAGCAGCCTGACAAACAAGCAGCACCCTGACAAACAAGCAGCACCCTGACAAACAAGCAGCACCCTGACAAACAAGCAGCACCCTGACAAACAAGCAGCACCCTGACACTGACAAACAAGCAGCACCCTGACACTGACAAACAAGCAGCACCCTGACACTGACAAACCAGCACCAGCCTGACACTGACAAACCAGCACCAGCCTGACCCTGACAAACCAGCACCAGCCTGACAAACCAGCACCAGCCTGACAAACCAGCAGCAGCCTGACAAACCAGCAGCAGCCTGACAAACCAGCAGCAGCCTGACAAACCAGCAGCAGCCTGACAAACCAGCAGCCGCCTGACAAACCAGCAGCCGCCTGACACTGACAAACCAGCAGCCGCCTGACACTGACAAACCAGCAGCAGCCTGACAAACCAGCAGCACCCTGACAAACCAGCAGCACCCTGACAAACCAGCAGCACCCTGACAAACCAGCAGCACCCTGACAAACCAGCAGCACCCTGACAAACCAGCAGCACCCTGACAAACCAGCAGCACCCTGACAAACCAGCAGCACCCTGACAAACCAGCAGCACCCTGACAAACCAGCAGCACCCTGACAAACAAGCAGCACCCTGACAAACAAGCAGCACCCTGACAAACAAGCAGCACCCTGACAAACAAGCAGCACCCTGACAAACCAGCAGCAGCCTGACAAACCAGCAGCAGCCTGACAAACCAGCAGCAGCCTGACAAACCAGCAGCACCCTGACAAACCAGCAGCACCCTGACAAACCAGCAGCAGCCTGACAAACCAGCAGCAGCCTGACAAACCAGCAGCAGCCTGACACTGACAAAGCACCCTGACAAAGCAGCACCCTGACAAAGCAGCAGCAGCCTGACACTGACAAACCAGCAGCAGCCTGACACTGACAAACCAGCAGCAGCCTGACACTGACAAACCAGCAGCAGCCTGACACTGACAAACCAGCAGCAGCCTGACACTGACAAACCAGCAGCACCCTGACAAACCAGCACCCTGACAAAGCAGCAGCCTGACCCTGACAAACCAGCACCCTGACAAAGCAGCAGCCTGACACTGACAAAGCAGCAGCCTGACCCTGACAAAGCAGCAGCCTGACCCTGACAAAGCAGCAGCCTGACCCTGACAAAGCAGCAGCCTGACCCTGACAAAGCAGCAGCCTGACCCTGACAAAGCAGCAGCCTGACAAAGCAGCACCCTGACAAAGCAGCACCCTGACAAAGCAGCACCCTGACAAAGCAGCACCCTGACAAAGCAGCACCCTGACAAAGCAGCAGCAGCCTGACACTGACAAACCAGCAGCAGCCTGACACTGACAAAGCAGCAGCCTGACCCTGACAAAGCAGCAGCCTGACACTGACAAAGCAGCAGCCTGACCCTGACAAACCAGCAGCCTGACCCTGACAAACCAGCACCCTGACAAAGCAGCAGCCTGACCCTGACAAACCAGCACCCTGACACTGACAAACCAGCAGCCTGACAAACCAGCAGCCTGACAAACCAGCAGCCTGACAAACCAGCAGCCTGACAAACCAGCAGCCCCCTGACAAACAAGCAGCCCCCTGACAAACAAGCAGCCCCCTGACAAACAAGCAGCACCCTGACAAACAAGCAGCAGCCTGACAAACAAGCAGCAGCCTGACAAACAAGCAGCAGCCTGACAAACAAGCAGCACCCTGACAAACCAGCAGCACCCTGACAAAGCAGCACCACCCTGACAAAGCAGCACCCTGACACTGACAAAGCAGCACCCTGACACTGACAAAGCAGCACCCTGACACTGACAAAGCAGCACCCTGACACTGACAAAGCAGCACCCTGACACTGACAAAGCAGCACCCTGACACTGACAAAGCAGCACCCTGACACTGACAAAGCAGCACCCTGACACTGACAAAGCAGCCTGACACTGACAAAGCAGCAGCAGCCTGACACTGACAAAGCAGCAGCAGCCTGACACTGACAAAGCAGCAGCAGCCTAGTTAGTGTCGTGCTGCTTGTTTGTCAGTGACAAACAAGCAGCAGCCTGACAAACAAGCAGCAGCCTGACAAACAAGCAGCAGCCTGACAAACAAGCAGCAGCCTGACAAACAAGCAGCAGCCTGACAAACAAGCAGCAGCCTGACAAACAAGCAGCAGCCTGACAAACAAGCAGCAGCCTGACACACAAGCAGCAGCCTGACAAACCAGCAGCAGCCTGACACTGACAAACCAGCAGCAGCCTGACAAACCAGCAGCAGCCTGACAAACCAGCAGCAGCCTGACAAACCAGCAGCAGCCTGACAAACCAGCAGCAGCCTGACAAACCAGCAGCAGCCTGACAAACCAGCAGCAGCCTGACAAACCAGCAGCAGCCTGACAAACCAGCAGCAGCCTGACAAACCAGCAGCAGCCTGACAAACCAGCAGCAGCCTGACAAACCAGCAGCAGCCTGACAAACCAGCAGCACCCTGACAAACAAGCAGCACCCTGACAAACAAGCAGCACCCTGACAAACCAGCAGCAGCCTGACAAACCAGCAGCAGCCTGACAAACCAGCAGCAGCCTGACAAACCAGCAGCAGCCTGACAAACCAGCAGCAGCCTGACAAACCAGCAGCAGCCTGACAAACCAGCAGCAGCCTGACAAACAAGCAGCACCCTGACAAACAAGCAGCAGCCTGACACTGACAAAGCAGCAGCCTGACAAAGCAGCAGCCTGACAAAGCAGCAGCCTGACAAAGCAGCAGCCTGACAAAGCAGCACCCTGACAAAGCAGCACCCTGACAAAGCAGCAGCAGCCTGACACTGACAAACCAGCAGCACCCTGACAAACCAGCAGCCTGACACTGACAAAGCAGCAGCCTGACCCTGACAAAGCAGCAGCCTGACCCTGACAAAGCAGCAGCCTGACACTGACAAAGCAGCAGCCTGACACTGACAAACCAGCAGCCTGACAAACCAGCAGCCTGACAAACCAGCAGCCTGACAAAGCAGCAGCCTGACAAACCAGCAGCCTGACAAAGCAGCAGCCTGACAAAGCAGCAGCCTGACAAAGCAGCAGCCTGACAAAGCAGCAGCCTGACAAAGCAGCAGCCTGACAAAGCAGCAGCCTGACAAAGCAGCAGCCTGACAAAGCAGCAGCCTGACAAAGCAGCAGCCTGACAAAGCAGCAGCCTGACAAAGCAGCAGCCTGACAAAGCAGCAGCCTGACAAAGCAGCAGCCTGACACTGACAAAGCAGCAGCCTGACACTGACAAAGCAGCAGCCTGACACTGACAAAGCAGCAGCCTGACACTGACAAAGCAGCAGCCTGACACTGACAAAGCAGCAGCCTGACACTGACAAACCAGCAGCACCCTGACAAAGCAGCAGCAGCCTGACACTGACAAACCAGCAGCAGCCTGACAAACCAGCAGCAGCCTGACAAACCAGCAGCCTGACAAACCAGCAGCCTGACAAACCAGCAGCCTGACAAACCAGCAGCCTGACAAACCAGCAGCCTGACAAACCAGCAGCCTGACAAACCAGCACCCTGACAAACCAGCACCCTGACAAACCAGCAGCACCCTGACAAACCAGCAGCACCCTGACAAACCAGCAGCACCCTGACAAACCAGCAGCAGCCTGACAAAGCAGCAGCCTGACAAAGCAGCAGCCTGACAAAGCAGCAGCCTGACAAAGCAGCAGCCTGACAAAGCAGCAGCCTGACAAAGCAGCAGCCTGACAAAGCAGCAGCCTGACAAAGCAGCAGCAGCCTGACCCTGACAAAGCAGCAGCAGCCTGACCCTGACAAAGCAGCAGCAGCCTGACCCTGACAAAGCAGCAGCAGCCTGACCCTGACAAAGCAGCAGCAGCCTGACCCTGACAAAGCAGCAGCAGCCTGACCCTGACAAAGCAGCAGCAGCCTGACCCTGACAAAGCAGCAGCAGCCTGACCCTGACAAACCAGCAGCAGCCTGACCCTGACAAACCAGCAGCAGCCTGACCCTGACAAACCAGCAGCAGCCTGACCCTGACAAACCAGCAGCAGCCTGACCCTGACAAACCAGCAGCAGCCTGACCCTGACAAACCAGCAGCAGCCTGACACTGACAAACCAGCAGCACGACCCTGACAAACCAGCAGCACGACCCTGACAAACCAGCAGCACGACCCTGACAAACCAGCAGCACGACCCTGACAAACCAGCAGCCTGACAAACCAGCAGCCTGACAAAGCAGCAGCCTGACAAAGCAGCACCCTGACAAAGCAGCACCCTGACAAAGCAGCACCCTGACAAAGCAGCACCCTGACAAAGCAGCACCCTGACAAAGCAGCACCCTGACAAAGCAGCACCCTGACAAAGCAGCAGCCTGACAAAGCAGCAGCCTGACAAAGCAGCAGCCTGACCCTGACAAAGCAGCAGCCTGACCCTGACAAAGCAGCAGCCTGACCCTGACAAACCAGCAGCCTGACCCTGACAAACCAGCAGCAGCCTGACACTGACAAACCAGCAGCCTGACACTGACAAACCAGCAGCCTGACACTGACAAACCAGCAGCCTGACAAACCAGCACCCTGACAAACCAGCAGCACCCTGACAAACCAGCAGCACCCTGACAAACCAGCAGCAGCCTGACAAAGCAGCAGCAGCCTGACAAAGCAGCAGCCTGACAAAGCAGCAGCAGCCTGACAAACCAGCAGCAGCCTGACAAACCAGCAGCAGCCTGACAAACCAGCAGCAGCCTGACAAACCAGCAGCAGCCTGACAAACCAGCAGCAGCCTGACAAACCAGCAGCAGCCTGACACTGACAAACCAGCAGCAGCCTGACAAACCAGCAGCAGCCTGACACTGACAAACCAGCAGCAGCCTGACACTGACAAACCAGCAGCAGCCTGACACTGACAAACCAGCAGCAGCCTGACACTGACAAACCAGCAGCAGCCTGACACTGACAAACCAGCAGCAGCCTGACCCTGACAAACCAGCAGCAGCCTGACCCTGACAAAGCAGCAGCAGCCTGACAAAGCAGCAGCAGCCTGACAAAGCAGCAGCCTGACACTGACAAAGCAGCAGCCTGACACTGACAAAGCAGCAGCCTGACACTGACAAAGCAGCAGCCTGACACTGACAAAGCAGCAGCCTGACACTGACAAAGCAGCAGCCTGACACTGACAAAGCAGCAGCCTGACACTGACAAAGCAGCAGCCTGACACTGACAAAGCAGCAGCCTGACACTGACAAAGCAGCAGCCTGACACTGACAAAGCAGCAGCCTGACACTGACAAAGCAGCAGCCTGACACTGACAAAGCAGCAGCCTGACACTGACAAACCAGCAGCAGCCTGACACTGACAAACCAGCAGCAGCCTGACACTGACAAACCAGCAGCAGCCTGACACTGACAAACCAGCAGCAGCCTGACACTGACAAAGCAGCAGCCTGACAAAGCAGCAGCCTGACAAACCAGCAGCCTGACCCTGACAAACCAGCAGCCTGACCCTGACAAACCAGCAGCCTGACCCTGACAAACCAGCAGCCTGACCCTGACAAACCAGCAGCCTGACCCTGACAAACCAGCAGCCTGACCCTGACAAACCAGCAGCCTGACCCTGACAAACCAGCAGCCTGACCCTGACAAACCAGCAGCCTGACCCTGACAAACCAGCAGCCTGACCCTGACAAACCAGCAGCCTGACCCTGACAAACCAGCAGCCTGACCCTGACAAACCAGCAGCCTGACCCTGACAAACCAGCAGCCTGACCCTGACAAACCAGCAGCCTGACCCTGACAAAGCAGCAGCACCCTGACAAAGCAGCAGCACCCTGACAAACCAGCAGCAGCCTGACACTGACAAACCAGCAGCAGCCTGACACTGACAAACCAGCAGCAGCCTGACACTGACAAACCAGCAGCAGCCTGACACTGACAAACCAGCAGCAGCCTGACACTGACAAAGCAGCAGCAGCCTGACACTGACAAAGCAGCAGCCTGACAAAGCAGCAGCCTGATAAAGCAGCAGCCTGATAAAGCAGCAGCCTGATAAAGCAGCAGCCTGACAAAGCAGCAGCCTGACAAAGCAGCAGCCTGACACTGACAAAGCAGCAGCCTGACAAAGACAAAGCAGCAGCCTGACAAACCAGCAGCAGCCTGACAAACCAGCAGCAGCCTGACAAACCAGCAGCACCCTGACAAACAAGCAGCACCCTGACAAACAAGCAGCACCCTGACAAACAAGCAGCACCCTGACAAACAAGCAGCAGCCTGACAAACAAGCAGCAGCCTGACAAACAAGCAGCAGCCTGACAAACAAGCAGCAGCCTGACAAACAAGCAGCAGCCTGACAAACCAGCAGCCTGACAAACCAGCAGCCTGACAAACCAGCAGCCTGACACTGACAAACCAGCAGCCTGACAAAGCAGCAGCCTGACCCTGACAAACCAGCAGCAGCCTGACACTGACAAAGCAGCAGCCTGACCCTGACAAAGCAGCAGCCTGACCCTGACAAAGCAGCAGCCTGACCCTGACAAACCAGCACCCTGACAAAGCAGCAGCCTGACACTGACAAACCAGCAGCCTGACACTGACAAACCAGCAGCCTGACACTGACAAACAAGCAGCACCCTGACACTGACAAACAAGCAGCACCCTGACAAAGCAGCAGCACCCTGACAAACCAGCACCAGCCTGACAAACCAGCACCAGCCTGACAAACCAGCACCAGCCTGACAAACCAGCACCAGCCTGACAAACCAGCACCAGCCTGACAAACCAGCACCAGCCTGACAAACCAGCACCCGCCTGACAAACCACCAGCACCCGCCTGACAAACCACCAGCACCCGCCTGACAAACCAGCAGCAGCCTGACCCTGACAAACCAGCAGCAGCCTGACAAACCAGCAGCAGCCTGACAAACCAGCAGCAGCCTGACAAACCAGCAGCAGCCTGACAAACCAGCAGCAGCCTGACAAACCAGCAGCAGCCTGACACTGACGCAGCAGCCTGACACTGACGCAGCAGCCTGACACTGACAAAGCAGCCTGACACTGACAAAGCAGCCTGACACTGACAAACCAGCCTGACACTGACAAACCAGCAGCAGCCTGACACTGACAAACCAGCAGCAGCCTGACACTGACAAACCAGCAGCAGCCTGACACTGACAAACCAGCAGCAGCCTGACACTGACAAACCAGCAGCAGCCTGACACTGACAAACCAGCAGCAGCCTGACACTGACAAACCAGCAGCAGCCTGACACTGACAAACCAGCAGCAGCCTGACACTGACAAACCAGCAGCAGCCTGACACTGACAAACCAGCAGCAGCCTGACACTGACAAACCAGCAGCAGCCTGACACTGACAAACCAGCAGCAGCCTGACACTGACAAACCAGCAGCAGCCTGACACTGACAAACCAGCAGCAGCCTGACACTGACAAACCAGCAGCAGCCTGACACTGACAAACCAGCAGCAGCCTGAGCCTGACAAACCAGCAGCAGCCTGAGCCTGACAAACAAGCAGCAGCCTGACAAAGCAGAAGCAGCCTGACAAAGCAGAAGCAGCCTGACAAACCAGCAGCACCCTGACAAACAAGCAGCAGCCTGACACTGACAAACAAGCAGCAGCCTGACACTGACAAACAAGCAGCAGCCTGACACTGACAAACAAGCAGCAGCCTGACACTGACAAAGCAGCAGCAGCCTGACACTGACAAAGCAGCAGCAGCCTGACACTGACAAAGCAGCAGCAGCCTGACACTGACAAAGCAGCAGCAGCCTGACACTGACAAAGCAGCAGCAGCCTGACACTGACAAAGCAGCAGCAGCCTGACACTGACAAAGCAGCAGCAGCCTGACACTGACAAAGCAGCAGCAGCCTGACACTGACAAAGCAGCAGCAGCCTGACACTGACAAAGCAGCAGCAGCCTGACACTGACAAAGCAGCAGCAGCCTGACACTGACAAAGCAGCAGCAGCCTGACACTGACAAAGCAGCAGCAGCCTGACACTGACAAACCAGCAGCAGCCTGACACTGACAAACCAGCAGCAGCCTGACAAAGCAGCAGCCTGACCCTGACAAACCAGCACCCTGACAAAGCAGCAGCCTGACACTGACAAAGCAGCAGCCTGACCCTGACAAAGCAGCAGCCTGACCCTGACAAAGCAGCAGCCTGACAAAGCAGCACCCTGACAAAGCAGCACCCTGACAAAGCAGCAGCCTGACACTGACAAAGCAGCAGCCTGACCCTGACAAAGCAGCAGCCTGACCCTGACAAAGCAGCAGCCTGACAAAGCAGCACCCTGACAAAGCAGCACCCTGACAAAGCAGCAGCCTGACAAACCAGCAGCAGCCTGACACTGACAAAGCAGCAGCCTGACACTGACAAAGCAGCAGCCTGACCCTGACAAAGCAGCAGCCTGACAAAGCAGCAGCCTGACAAAGCAGCACCCTGACAAAGCAGCACCCTGACAAAGCAGCACCCTGACAAAGCAGCAGCCTGACAAAGCAGCAGCCTGACAAACCAGCAGCAGCCTGACAAACCAGCAGCAGCCTGACACTGACAAACCAGCAGCAGCCTGACACTGACAAACCAGCAGCAGCCTGACCCTGACAAACCAGCAGCAGCCTGACAAAGCAGCAGCCTGACAAAGCAGCAGCCTGACAAACCAGCACCCTGACAAAGCAGCAGCCTGACAAAGCAGCAGCCTGACCCTGACAAACCAGCAGCCTGACCCTGACAAACCAGCACCCTGACCCTGACAAAGCAGCAGCCTGACACTGACAAACCAGCAGCAGCCTGACAAACCAGCAGCAGCCTGACAAACCAGCAGCAGCCTGACAAACCAGCAGCAGCCTGACAAACCAGCAGCAGCCTGACAAACCAGCAGCAGCCTGACAAACCAGCAGCAGCCTGACAAACCAGCAGCAGCCTGACAAACCAGCAGCAGCCTGACAAACAAGCAGCAGCCTGACAAACAAGCAGCAGCCTGACAAACAAGCAGCAGCCTGACAAACAAGCAGCAGCCTGACAAACAAGCAGCAGCCTGACAAACAAGCAGCAGCCTGACAAACAAGCAGCCTGACAAAGCAGCAGCCTGACAAAGCAGCAGCCTGACAAAGCAGCAGCCTGACAAAGCAGCAGCCTGACAAAGCAGCAGCCTGACAAAGCAGCAGCCTGACAAAGCAGCAGCCTGACAAAGCAGCAGCCTGACAAACCAGCAGCAGCCTGACAAACCAGCAGCAGCCTGACAAACCAGCAGCAGCCTGACACTGACAAACCAGCAGCAGCCTGACACTGACAAACCAGCAGCAGCCTGACACTGACAAACCAGCAGCAGCCTGACACTGACAAACCAGCAGCAGCCTGACACTGACAAAGCAGCACCCTGACAAAGCAGCACCCTGACAAAGCAGCAGCAGCCTGACACTGACAAAGCAGCAGCAGCCTGACACTGACAAAGCAGCAGCAGCCTGACACTGACAAAGCAGCAGCAGCCTGACACTGACAAAGCAGCAGCAGCCTGACACTGACAAAGCAGCAGCAGCCTGACACTGACAAAGCAGCAGCAGCCTGACACTGACAAAGCAGCAGCAGCCTGACACTGACAAAGCAGCAGCAGCCTGACACTGACAAAGCAGCAGCAGCCTGACACTGACAAAGCAGCAGCAGCCTGACACTGACAAAGCAGCAGCAGCCTGACACTGACAAAGCAGCAGCAGCCTGACACTGACAAAGCAGCAGCAGCCTGACACTGACAAACCAGCAGCAGCCTGACACTGACAAACCAGCAGCAGCCTGACACTGACAAACAAGCAGCAGCCTGACACTGACAAACAAGCAGCACCCTGACAAACCAGCAGCAGCCTGACAAACCAGCAGCAGCCTGACAAACCAGCAGCAGCCTGACAAAGCAGCAGCCTGACACTGACAAAGCAGCAGCCTGACACTGACAAAGCAGCAGCCTGACACTGACAAAGCAGCAGCCTGACACTGACAAAGCAGCAGCCTGACAAAGCAGCAGCCTGACAAAGCAGCAGCAGCCTGACAAAGCAGCAGCAGCCTGACAAAGCAGCAGCAGCCTGACAAAGCAGCAGCAGCCTGACAAAGCAGCAGCAGCCTGACAAAGCAGCAGCAGCCTGACAAAGCAGCAGCAGCCTGACAAAGCAGCAGCAGCCTGACAAAGCAGCAGCAGCCTGACACTGACAAAGCAGCAGCAGCCTGACAAAGCAGCAGCAGCCTGACAAAGCAGCAGCAGCCTGACAAAGCAGCAGCAGCCTGACAAAGCAGCAGCAGCCTGACAAAGCAGCAGCAGCCTGACAAAGCAGCAGCAGCCTGACAAAGCAGCAGCAGCCTGACAAAGCAGCAGCAGCCTGACAAAGCAGCAGCAGCCTGACAAAGCAGCAGCAGCCTGACAAAGCAGCAGCAGCCTGACAAAGCAGCAGCAGCCTGACAAAGCAGCACCACCCTGACAAAGCAGCACCACCCTGACAAAGCAGCAGCACGACACTGACAAAGCAGCAGCACGACACTGACAAACCAGCAGCACGACACTGACAAACCAGCAGCACGACACTGACAAACCAGCACCCGCCTGACAAACCAGCAGCAGCCTGACACTGACAAACCAGCACCCGCCTGACAAACCAGCAGCAGCCTGACAAACCAGCAGCAGCCTGACAAACCAGCAGCAGCCTGACAAACCAGCAGCAGCCTGACAAACCAGCAGCAGCCTGACAAACCAGCAGCAGCCTGACAAACCAGCAGCAGCCTGACACTGACAAAGCACCCTGACAAAGCAGCAGCACCCTGACAAAGCAGCAGCACCCTGACAAAGCAGCAGCACCCTGACAAAGCAGCAGCAGCCTGACAAAGCAGCAGCAGCCTGACAAACCAGCAGCACCCTGACAAACAAGCAGCAGCCTGACAAACAAGCAGCACCCTGACAAACAAGCAGCAGCCTGACAAACAAGCAGCAGCCTGACAAACAAGCAGCAGCCTGACAAACCAGCAGCAGCCTGACCCTGACAAACCAGCAGCAGCCTGACCCTGACAAACCAGCAGCAGCCTGACCCTGACAAACCAGCAGCAGCCTGACAAACCAGCAGCAGCCTGACAAACCAGCAGCAGCCTGACAAACCAGCAGCAGCCTGACCCTGACAAAGCAGCACCCTGACACTGACAAAGCAGCACCCTGACACTGACAAAGCAGCACCCTGACACTGACAAAGCAGCACCCTGACAAACCAGCAGCCTGACAAACCAGCAGCCTGACAAACCAGCAGCCTGACAAACCAGCAGCCTGACAAACCAGCAGCCTGACAAACCAGCAGCCTGACAAACCAGCAGCAGCCTGACAAACCAGCAGCAGCCTGACAAACCAGCAGCAGCCTGACACTGACAAACCAGCAGCAGCCTGACACTGACAAACCAGCAGCACCCTGACAAACCAGCACCCTGACAAACCAGCACCCTGACAAAGCAGCAGCCTGACCCTGACAAAGCAGCAGCCTGACCCTGACAAAGCAGCAGCCTGACACTGACAAAGCAGCACCCTGACAAAGCAGCACCCTGACAAAGCAGCACCCTGACAAAGCAGCAGCAGCCTGACACTGACAAACCAGCAGCAGCCTGACACTGACAAACCAGCAGCCTGACCCTGACAAAGCAGCAGCCTGACACTGACAAAGCAGCAGCCTGACCCTGACAAACCAGCACCCTGACAAAGCAGCACCCTGACAAACCAGCACCCTGACAAAGCAGCACCCTGACAAACCAGCACCCTGACAAACCAGCACCCTGACAAAGCAGCACCCTGACACTGACAAAGCAGCAGCCTGACCCTGACAAACCAGCAGCCTGACAAACCAGCAGCCTGACAAACCAGCAGCCTGACAAACCAGCAGCCTGACAAACCAGCAGCACCCTGACAAACAAGCAGCAGCCTGACAAACCAGCAGCACCCTGACAAACAAGCAGCAGCCTGACAAACCAGCAGCACCCTGACAAACCAGCAGCACCCTGACAAACCAGCAGCACCCTGACACTGACAAAGCAGCACCCTGACAAAGCAGCCTGACACTGACAAAGCAGCAGCAGCCTGACACTGACAAAGCAGCAGCAGCCTGACACTGACAAAGCAGCAGCAGCCTGACACTGACAAAGCAGCAGCAGCCTGACCCTGACAAAGCAGCAGCCTGACAAAGCAGCAGCCTGACAAAGCAGCAGCCTGACAAAGCAGCAGCCTGACAAAGCAGCAGCCTGACAAAGCAGCAGCCTGACAAAGCAGCAGCCTGACAAAGCAGCAGCCTGACAAAGCAGCAGCCTGACAAAGCAGCAGCCTGACAAAGCAGCAGCCTGACAAAGCAGCAGCCTGACAAACAAGCAGCACCCTGACACTGACAAACAAGCAGCACCCTGACACTGACAAACAAGCAGCACCCTGACACTGACAAACAAGCAGCACCCTGACACTGACAAACAAGCAGCACCCTGACACTGACAAACAAGCAGCACCCTGACACTGACAAACAAGCAGCACCCTGACACTGACAAACAAGCAGCACCCTGACACTGACAAACAAGCAGCACCCTGACACTGACAAACAAGCAGCACCCTGACACTGACAAACAAGCAGCACCCTGACACTGACAAACAAGCAGCACCCTGACACTGACAAACAAGCAGCACCCTGACACTGACAAACAAGCAGCACCCTGACACTGACAAACAAGCAGCACCCTGACACTGACAAACAAGCAGCACCCTGACACTGACAAACAAGCAGCACCCTGACACTGACAAACAAGCAGCAGCCTGACCCTGACAAACCAGCAGCAGCCTGACCCTGACAAACCAGCAGCAGCCTGACCCTGACAAACCAGCAGCAGCCTGACCCTGACAAACCAGCAGCAGCCTGACCCTGACAAACCAGCAGCAGCCTGACCCTGACAAACCAGCAGCAGCCTGACACTGACAAAGCAGCAGCAGCCTGACACTGACAAAGCAGCAGCAGCCTGACACTGACAAAGCAGCAGCAGCCTGACACTGACAAAGCAGCAGCAGCCTGACACTGACAAAGCAGCAGCAGCCTGACAAAGCAGCAGCAGCCTGACAAAGCAGCAGCAGCCTGACAAAGCAGCAGCAGCCTGACAAAGCAGCAGCAGCCTGACAAAGCAGCAGCAGCCTGACAAAGCAGCAGCAGCCTGACACTGACAAAGCAGCAGCAGCCTGACAAACCAGCAGCAGCCTGACAAACCAGCAGCAGCCTGACAAACCAGCAGCCTGACAAAGCAGCAGCCTGACAAAGCAGCAGCCTGACAAAGCTGCACCCTGACAAAGCAGCAGCAGCCTGACACTGACAAACCAGCAGCAGCCTGACAAACCAGCAGCAGCCTGACAAACCAGCAGCAGCCTGACAAACCAGCAGCAGCCTGACACTGACAAAGCACCCTGACAAAGCACCCTGACAAAGCAGCACCCTGACAAACCAGCAGCAGCCTGACACTGACAAACCAGCAGCAGCCTGACACTGACAAACCAGCAGCAGCCTGACACTGACAAACCAGCAGCAGCCTGACACTGACAAACCAGCAGCAGCCTGACACTGACAAACCAGCAGCACCCTGACAAACCAGCACCCTGACAAAGCAGCAGCCTGACCCTGACAAACCAGCACCCTGACAAAGCAGCACCCTGACAAAGCAGCAGCCTGACCCTGACAAAGCAGCACCCTGACAAAGCAGCACCCTGACAAAGCAGCACCCTGACAAAGCAGCAGCCTGACAAACCAGCAGCAGCCTGACACTGACAAACCAGCAGCAGCCTGACACTGACAAAGCAGCAGCCTGACCCTGACAAAGCAGCAGCCTGACCCTGACAAAGCAGCAGCCTGACCCTGACAAACCAGCACCCTGACAAAGCAGCACCCTGACACTGACAAACCAGCAGCCTGACAAACCAGCAGCCTGACAAACCAGCAGCCCCCTGACAAACCAGCAGCCCCCTGACAAACCAGCAGCCCCCTGACAAACCAGCAGCCCCCTGACAAACCAGCAGCCCCCTGACAAACCAGCAGCCCCCTGACAAACAAGCAGCACCCTGACAAACAAGCAGCACCCTGACAAACAAGCAGCAGCCTGACAAACAAGCAGCAGCCTGACAAACAAGCAGCAGCCTGACAAACAAGCAGCAGCCTGACAAACAAGCAGCAGCCCCCAGACAAAGCAGCCTGACACTGACAAAGCAGCCTGACACTGACAAAGCAGCCTGACACTGACAAAGCAGCCTGACACTGACAAAGCAGCCTGACACTGACAAAGCAGCCTGACACTGACAAAGCAGCAGCAGCCTGACACTGACAAAGCAGCAGCAGCCTGACACTGACAAAGCAGCAGCAGCCTGACACTGACAAAGCAGCAGCAGCCTGACACTGACAAAGCAGCAGCAGCCTGACCCTGACAAAGCAGCAGCCTGACAAAGCAGCAGCCTGACAAAGCAGCAGCCTGACAAAGCAGCAGCCTGACAAAGCAGCAGCCTGACAAAGCAGCAGCCTGACAAAGCAGCAGCCTGACAAAGCAGCAGCCTGACAAAGCAGCAGCCTGACAAAGCAGCAGCCTGACAAAGCAGCAGCCTGACAAAGCAGCAGCCTGACAAAGCAGCAGCCTGACAAACCAGCAGCCTGACAAACCAGCAGCCTGACAAACCAGCAGCCTGACAAACCAGCAGCCTGACACTGACAAACAAGCAGCACCCTGACAAACCAGCAGCCTGACACTGACAAACAAGCAGCACCCTGACAAAGCAGCAGCAGCCTGACACTGACAAACCAGCACCAGCCTGACACTGACAAACCAGCACCAGCCTGACAAACCAGCACCAGCCTGACAAACCAGCACCAGCCTGACAAACCAGCACCAGCCTGACAAACCAGCACCAGCCTGACAAACCAGCAGCCTGACCCTGACAAACCAGCAGCAGCCTGACAAACCAGCAGCAGCCTGACAAACCAGCAGCAGCCTGACAAACCAGCAGCAGCCTGACAAACCAGCAGCAGCCTGACAAACCAGCAGCAGCCTGACAAACCAGCAGCAGCCTGACAAACAAGCAGCACCCTGACAAACAAGCAGCACCCTGACAAACAAGCAGCACCCTGACAAACAAGCAGCACCCTGACAAACAAGCAGCACCCTGACACTGACAAACCAGCACCAGCCTGACACTGACAAAGCAGCACCAGCCTGACCCTGACAAACCAGCACCAGCCTGACCCTGACAAACCAGCAGCAGCCTGACAAACCAGCAGCACCCTGACAAACCAGCAGCACCCTGACAAACCAGCAGCAGCCTGACAAACCAGCAGCAGCCTGACAAACCAGCAGCAGCCTGACAAACCAGCAGCCGCCTGACAAACCAGCAGCCGCCTGACACTGACAAACCAGCAGCAGCCTGACACTGACAAACCAGCAGCAGCCTGACACTGACAAACCAGCAGCAGCCTGACAAACCAGCAGCAGCCTGACAAACCAGCAGCAGCCTGACAAACCAGCAGCACCCTGACAAACCAGCAGCACCCTGACAAACCAGCAGCACCCTGACAAACCAGCAGCACCCTGACAAACCAGCAGCACCCTGACAAACCAGCAGCACCCTGACAAACCAGCAGCACCCTGACAAACCAGCAGCACCCTGACAAACCAGCAGCACCCTGACAAACCAGCAGCACCCTGACAAACAAGCAGCACCCTGACAAACCAGCAGCACCCTGACAAACAAGCAGCACCCTGACAAACAAGCAGCACCCTGACAAACAAGCAGCACCCTGACAAACAAGCAGCAGCCTGACAAACCAGCAGCAGCCTGACAAACCAGCAGCAGCCTGACAAACCAGCAGCAGCCTGACAAACCAGCAGCACCCTGACAAACCAGCAGCACCCTGACAAACCAGCAGCACCCTGACAAACAAGCAGCACCCTGACAAAGCAGCAGCAGCCTGACACTGACAAACCAGCAGCAGCCTGACACTGACAAACCGGCAGCAGCCTGACAAACCGGCAGCAGCCTGACAAACCGGCAGCAGCCTGACAAACCGGCAGCAGCCTGACAAACCGGCAGCAGCCTGACAAACCGGCAGCAGCCTGACAAACCGGCAGCAGCCTGACACTGACAAAGCACCCTGACAAAGCAGCACCCTGACAAAGCAGCACCCTGACAAAGCAGCACCCTGACAAACCAGCAGCAGCCTGACAAAGCAGCAGCCTGACAAACCAGCAGCCTGACACTGACAAACAAGCAGCACCCTGACACTGACAAACAAGCAGCACCCTGACACTGACAAACAAGCAGCACCCTGACACTGACAAACAAGCAGCACCCTGACAAACCACCAGCAGCCTGACAAACCAGCAGCCTGACACTGACAAACAAGCAGCACCCTGACAAACAAGCAGCACCCTGACAAACAAGCAGCACCCTGACAAACCAGCAGCAGCCTGACACTGACAAACCAGCACCAGCCTGACAAACCAGCACCAGCCTGACAAACCAGCACCAGCCTGACAAACCAGCACCAGCCTGACAAACCAGCACCAGCCTGACCCTGACAAACCAGCAGCAGCCTGACCCTGACAAACCAGCAGCAGCCTGACAAACCAGCAGCAGCCTGACAAACCAGCAGCAGCCTGACAAACCAGCAGCAGCCTGACAAACCAGCAGCAGCCTGACAAACCAGCAGCAGCCTGACAAACCAGCAGCAGCCTGACAAACCAGCAGCAGCCTGACAAACCAGCAGCAGCCTGACAAACCAGCAGCAGCCTGACAAACAAGCAGCACCCTGACAAACAAAGCAGCACCAGCCTGACACTGACAAAGCAGCACCAGCCTGACCCTGACAAACCAGCACCAGCCTGACCCTGACAAACCAGCACCAGCCTGACCCTGACAAACCAGCACCAGCCTGACCAACCAGCAGCAGCCTGACCAACCAGCAGCAGCCTGACAAACCAGCAGCCGCCTGACAAACCAGCAGCCGCCTGACACTGACAAACCAGCAGCCGCCTGACACTGACAAACCAGCAGCCGCCTGACACTGACAAACCAGCAGCCGCCTGACACTGACAAACCAGCAGCACCCTGACAAACCAGCAGCACCCTGACAAACCAGCAGCACCCTGACAAACCAGCAGCACCCTGACAAACCAGCAGCACCCTGACAAACCAGCAGCACCCTGACAAACCAGCAGCACCCTGACAAACCAGCAGCACCCTGACAAACCAGCAGCACCCTGACAAACCAGCAGCACCCTGACAAACCAGCAGCACCCTGACAAACAAGCAGCACCCTGACAAACAAGCAGCACCCTGACAAACAAGCAGCACCCTGACAAACAAGCAGCACCCTGACAAACAAGCAGCACCCTGACAAACAAGCAGCACCCTGACAAACAAGCAGCACCCTGACAAACAAGCAGCACCCTGACAAACAAGCAGCAGCCTGACAAACAAGCAGCAGCCTGACAAACCAGCAGCAGCCTGACAAACCAGCAGCAGCCTGACAAACCAGCAGCAGCCTGACAAACCAGCAGCAGCCTGACAAACCAGCAGCACCCTGACAAACAAGCAGCACCCTGACAAAGCAGCAGCAGCCTGACACTGACAAACCAGCAGCAGCCTGACACTGACAAACCAGCAGCAGCCTGACAAACCGGCAGCAGCCTGACAAACCGGCAGCAGCCTGACAAACCGGCAGCAGCCTGACAAACCGGCAGCAGCCTGACACTGACAAAGCACCCTGACAAAGCAGCACCCTGACAAAGCAGCACCCTGACAAAGCAGCACCCTGACAAAGCAGCAGCAGCCTGACAAACCAGCAGCCTGACAAACCAGCAGCCTGACACTGACAAACAAGCAGCACCCTGACACTGACAAACAAGCAGCACCCTGACAAACAAGCAGCACCCTGACAAACAAGCAGCACCCTGACAAACAAGCAGCACCCTGACAAACCAGCACCAGCCTGACAAACCAGCACCAGCCTGACAAACCAGCACCCGCCTGACAAACCAGCACCCGCCTGACAAACCACCAGCAGCCTGACAAACCACCAGCAGCCTGACAAACCAGCAGCAGCCTGACAAACCAGCAGCAGCCTGACAAACCAGCAGCAGCCTGACAAACCAGCAGCAGCCTGACACTGACAAAGCAGCCTGACACTGACAAAGCAGCCTGACACTGACAAAGCAGCCTGACACTGACAAAGCAGCCTGACACTGACAAAGCAGCCGCAGCCTGACACTGACAAAGCAGCAGCAGCCTGACACTGACAAAGCAGCAGCAGCCTGACACTGACAAAGCAGCAGCAGCCTGACACTGACAAAGCAGCAGCAGCCTGACACTGACAAAGCAGCAGCAGCCTGACACTGACAAAGCAGCAGCAGCCTGACACTGACAAAGCAGCAGCAGCCTGACACTGACAAAGCAGCAGCAGCCTGACACTGACAAAGCAGCAGCAGCCTGACACTGACAAACCAGCAGCAGCCTGACACTGACAAACCAGCAGCAGCCTGACACTGACAAACCAGCAGCAGCCTGACACTGACAAACCAGCAGCAGCCTGACACTGACAAACCAGCAGCAGCCTGACACTGACAAACCAGCAGCAGCCTGACACTGACAAACCAGCAGCAGCCTGACACTGACAAACCACCAGCAGCAGCCTGACAAACCACCAGCAGCAGCCTGACAAACCACCAGCAGCAGCCTGACAAACCACCAGCAGCAGCCTGACAAACCACCAGCAGCAGCCTGACAAACCACCAGCAGCAGCCTGACAAACCACCAGCAGCAGCCTGACAAACCACCAGCAGCAGCCTGACAAACCACCAGCAGCAGCCTGACAAACCACCAGCAGCAGCCTGACAAACCACCAGCAGCAGCCTGACAAACCACCAGCAGCAGCCTGACAAACCACCAGCAGCAGCCTGACAAACCACCAGCAGCAGCCTGACAAACCACCAGCAGCAGCCTGACAAACCAGCAGCAGCCTGACAAACCAGCAGCAGCCTGACAAACCAGCAGCAGCCTGACAAACCAGCAGCAGCCTGACAAACCAGCAGCAGCCTGACAAACCAGCAGCAGCCTGACAAACCAGCAGCAGCCTGACAAACCAGCAGCAGCCTGACAAACCAGCAGCAGCCTGACAAACCAGCAGCAGCCTGACAAACCAGCAGCAGCCTGACAAACCAGCAGCAGCCTGACAAACCAGCAGCAGCCTGACAAACCAGCAGCAGCCTGACAAACCAGCAGCAGCCTGACAAACAAGCAGCAGCCTGACAAACAAGCAGCAGCCTGACAAACAAGCAGCAGCCTGACAAACAAGCAGCAGCCTGACAAACAAGCAGCAGCCTGACAAACAAGCAGCAGCCTGACAAACAAGCAGCAGCCTGACAAACAAGCAGCAGCCTGACAAACAAGCAGCAGCCTGACAAACAAGCAGCAGCCTGACAAACAAGCAGCAGCCTGACAAACAAGCAGCAGCCTTACAAACAAGCAGCAGCCTGACAAACAAGCAGCAGCCTGACAAACAAGCAGCACCCTGACAAACCAGCAGCACCCTGACAAACCAGCAGCACCCTGACAAACCAGCAGCACCCTGACAAACCAGCAGCACCCTGACAAACCAGCAGCACCCTGACAAACAAGCAGCACCCTGACAAACAAGCAGCACCCTGACAAACAAGCAGCACCCTGACAAACAAGCAGCACCCTGACAAACAAGCAGCAGCCTGACAAACAAGCAGCAGCCTGACAAACAAGCAGCAGCCTGACAAACCAGCAGCAGCCTGACAAACCAGCAGCACCCTGACAAACCAGCAGCACCCTGACAAACCAGCAGCACCCTGACAAACCAGCAGCACCCTGACAAACCAGCAGCACCCTGACAAACCAGCAGCACCCTGACAAACAAGCAGCACCCTGACAAAGCAGCAGCACCCTGACAAAGCAGCAGCAGCCTGACACTGACAAACCAGCAGCAGCCTGACCCTGACAAACCAGCAGCAGCCTGACCCTGACAAACCAGCAGCAGCCTGACACTGACAAACCAGCAGCAGCCTGACAAACCAGCAGCAGCCTGACAAACCAGCAGCAGCCTGACAAACCAGCAGCAGCCTGACAAACCAGCAGCAGCCTGACAAACCAGCAGCAGCCTGACCCTGACAAAGCAGCACCCTGACACTGACAAAGCAGCACCCTGACACTGACAAAGCAGCACCCTGACACTGACAAAGCAGCACCCTGACACTGACAAAGCAGCACCCTGACACTGACAAAGCAGCACCCTGACACTGACAAAGCAGCACCCTGACAAACCAGCAGCAGCCTGACAAACCAGCAGCAGCCTGACAAACCAGCAGCAGCCTGACAAACCAGCAGCAGCCTGACAAACCAGCAGCAGCCTGACAAACCAGCAGCAGCCTGACAAACCAGCAGCAGCCTGACACTGACAAACCAGCAGCAGCCTGACACTGACAAACCAGCAGCAGCCTGACACTGACAAACCAGCAGCAGCCTGACACTGACAAACCAGCAGCACCCTGACAAACCAGCACCCTGACAAAGCAGCAGCCTGACCCTGACAAACCAGCACCCTGACAAAGCAGCAGCCTGACACTGACAAAGCAGCAGCCTGACCCTGACAAAGCAGCAGCCTGACACTGACAAAGCAGCAGCCTGACACTGACAAAGCAGCAGCCTGACAAAGCAGCAGCCTGACAAAGCAGCACCCTGACAAAGCAGCACCCTGACAAAGCAGCACCCTGACAAAGCAGCAGCAGCCTGACACTGACAAAGCAGCAGCAGCCTGACACTGACAAACCAGCAGCAGCCTGACACTGACAAACCAGCAGCCTGACACTGACAAAGCAGCAGCCTGACACTGACAAAGCAGCAGCCTGACCCTGACAAACCAGCACCCTGACAAACCAGCAGCCTGACCCTGACAAACCAGCAGCCTGACAAACCAGCAGCACCCTGACAAACCAGCAGCACCCTGACAAAGCAGCAGCAGCCTGACAAAGCAGCAGCAGCCTGACACTGACAAAGCAGCAGCAGCCTGACACTGACAAAGCAGCAGCAGCCTGACACTGACAAAGCAGCAGCAGCCTGACACTGACAAAGCAGCAGCAGCCTGACACTGACAAAGCAGCAGCAGCCTGACACTGACAAAGCAGCAGCAGCCTGACACTGACAAAGCAGCAGCAGCCTGACACTGACAAAGCAGCAGCAGCCTGACACTGACAAAGCAGCAGCAGCCTGACACTGACAAAGCAGCAGCAGCCTGACACTGACAAAGCAGCAGCAGCCTGACACTGACAAAGCAGCAGCAGCCTGACACTGACAAAGCAGCAGCAGCCTGACACTGACAAAGCAGCAGCAGCCTGACAAAGCAGCAGCAGCCTGACAAAGCAGCAGCAGCCTGACAAAGCAGCAGCAGCCTGACAAACCAGCAGCAGCCTGACAAACCAGCAGCAGCCTGACAAACCAGCAGCAGCCTGACAAACCAGCAGCAGCCTGACAAACCAGCAGCAGCCTGACAAACCAGCAGCAGCCTGACAAACCAGCAGCAGCCTGACAAACCAGCAGCAGCCTGACAAACCAGCAGCAGCCTGACAAACCAGCAGCAGCCTGACAAACCAGCAGCAGCCTGACAAACCAGCAGCAGCCTGACAAACCAGCAGCAGCCTGACAAACCAGCAGCAGCCTGACAAACCAGCAGCAGCCTGACAAAGCAGCAGCAGCAGCCTGACAAAGCAGCAGCAGCAGCCTGACAAAGCAGCAGCAGCAGCCTGACAAAGCAGCAGCAGCAGCCTGACAAAGCAGCAGCAGCAGCCTGACAAAGCAGCAGCAGCAGCCTGACAAAGCAGCAGCAGCAGCCTGACAAAGCAGCAGCAGCAGCCTGACAAAGCAGCAGCAGCAGCCTGACAAAGCAGCAGCAGCAGCCTGACAAAGCAGCAGCAGCAGCCTGACAAAGCAGCAGCAGCAGCCTGACAAAGCAGCAGCAGCAGCCTGACAAAGCAGCAGCAGCAGCCTGACAAAGCAGCAGCAGCAGCCTGACAAAGCAGCAGCAGCAGCCTGACAAAGCAGCAGCAGCAGCCTGACACTGACAAAGCAGCAGCAGCAGCCTGACACTGACAAAGCAGCAGCAGCAGCCTGACACTGACAAAGCAGCAGCAGCAGCCTGACACTGACAAAGCAGCAGCAGCAGCCTGACACTGACAAAGCAGCAGCAGCAGCCTGACACTGACAAAGCAGCAGCAGCAGCCTGACACTGACAAAGCAGCAGCAGCAGCCTGACACTGACAAAGCAGCAGCAGCAGCCTGACACTGACAAAGCAGCAGCAGCAGCCTGACACTGACAAAGCAGCAGCAGCAGCCTGACACTGACAAAGCAGCAGCAGCAGCCTGACACTGACAAAGCAGCAGCAGCAGCCTGACACTGACAAAGCAGCAGCAGCAGCCTGACACTGACAAAGCAGCAGCAGCAGCCTGACACTGACAAAGCAGCAGCAGCAGCCTGACACTGACAAAGCAGCAGCAGCAGCCTGACACTGACAAAGCAGCAGCAGCAGCCTGACACTGACAAAGCAGCAGCAGCAGCCTGACACTGACAAAGCAGCAGCAGCAGCCTGACACTGACAAAGCAGCAGCAGCAGCCTGACACTGACAAAGCAGCAGCAGCAGCCTGACACTGACAAAGCAGCAGCAGCCTGACACTGACAAAGCAGCAGCAGCCTGACACTGACAAAGCAGCAGCAGCCTGACAAACCAGCAGCAGCAGCCTGACAAACCAGCAGCAGCAGCCTGACAAACCAGCAGCAGCAGCCTGACACTGACAAACCAGCAGCAGCAGCCTGACACTGACAAAGCAGCAGCAGCAGCCTGACACTGACGCAGCAGCAGCAGCAGCCTGACACTGACAAAGCAGCAGCAGCAGCCTGACACTGACAAAGCAGCAGCAGCAGCCTGACACTGACGCAGCAGCAGCAGCAGCCTGACACTGACGCAGCAGCAGCAGCAGCCTGACACTGACGCAGCAGCAGCAGCAGCCTGACACTGACGCAGCAGCAGCAGCCTGACACTGACAAAGCAGCAGCAGCCTGACACTGACAAAGCAGCAGCAGCCTGACACTGACAAAGCAGCAGCAGCCTGACACTGACAAAGCAGCAGCAGCCTGACACTGACAAAGCAGCAGCAGCCTGACACTGACAAAGCAGCAGCAGCCTGACACTGACAAAGCAGCAGCAGCCTGACAAAGCAGCAGCAGCCTGACAAAGCAGCAGCAGCCTGACAAAGCAGCAGCAGCCTGACAAAGCAGCAGCAGCCTGACAAAGCAGCAGCAGCCTGACAAAGCAGCAGCAGCCTGACAAAGCAGCAGCAGCCTGACAAAGCAGCAGCAGCCTGACAAAGCAGCAGCAGCCTGACAAAGCAGCAGCAGCCTGACACTGACAAAGCAGCAGCAGCCTGACACTGACAAAGCAGCAGCAGCCTGACACTGACAAAGCAGCAGCAGCCTGACACTGACAAAGCAGCAGCACGACACTGACAAAGCAGCAGCACGACACTGACAAAGCAGCAGCACGACACTGACAAAGCAGCAGCACGACACTGACAAAGCAGCAGCACGACACTGACAAAGCAGCAGCACGACACTGACAAAGCAGCAGCACGACACTGACAAAGCAGCAGCACGACACTGACAAAGCAGCAGCACGACACTGACAAAGCAGCAGCACGACACTGACAAAGCAGCAGCACGACACTGACAAAGCAGCAGCACGACACTGACAAAGCAGCAGCACGACACTGACAAAGCAGCAGCACGACACTGACAAAGCAGCAGCACGACACTGACAAAGCAGCAGCACGACACTGACAAAGCAGCAGCACGACACTGACAAAGCAGCAGCACGACACTGACAAAGCAGCAGCACGACACTGACAAAGCAGCAGCACGACACTGACAAACCAGCAGCACGACACTGACAAACCAGCAGCAGCCTGACCCTGACAAACCAGCAGCAGCCTGACCCTGACAAACCAGCAGCAGCCTGACCCTGACAAACCAGCAGCAGCCTGACCCTGACAAACCAGCAGCAGCCTGACCCTGACAAACCAGCAGCAGCCTGACCCTGACAAACCAGCAGCAGCCTGACCCTGACAAACCAGCAGCAGCCTGACAAACCAGCAGCAGCCTGACAAACCAGCAGCAGCCTGACAAACCAGCAGCAGCCTGACAAACCAGCAGCAGCCTGACAAACCAGCAGCAGCCTGACAAACCAGCAGCAGCCTGACAAACCAGCAGCAGCCTGACAAACCAGCAGCAGCCTGACAAACCAGCAGCAGCCTGACAAACCAGC
Source organism: Brienomyrus brachyistius (assembly GCF_023856365.1). NCBI lineage: Eukaryota > Metazoa > Chordata > Actinopteri > Osteoglossiformes > Mormyridae > Brienomyrus > Brienomyrus brachyistius. Next base: position 84,494 of record NW_026042628.1, on the reverse strand, counting down.
AGCAGCCTGACAAACCAGCAGCAGCCTGACAAACCAGCAGCAGCCTGACAAACCAGCAGCAGCCTGACAAACCAGCAGCAGCCTGACAAACCAGCAGCAGCCTGACAAACCAGCAGCAGCCTGACAAACCAGCAGCAGCCTGACAAACCAGCAGCAGCCTGACAAACCAGCAGCAGCCTGACAAACCAGCAGCAGCCTGACAAACCAGCAGCAGCCTGACAAACCAGCAGCAGCCTGACAAACCAGCAGCAGCCTGACAAACCAGCAGCAGCCTGACAAACCAGCAGCAGCCTGACAAACCAGCAGCAGCCTGACAAACCAGCAGCAGCCTGACAAACCAGCAGCAGCCTGACAAACCAGCAGCAGCCTGACAAACCAGCAGCAGCCTGACAAACCAGCAGCAGCCTGACAAACCAGCAGCAGCCTGACAAACCAGCAGCAGCCTGACAAACCAGCAGCAGCCTGACAAACCAGCAGCAGCCTGACAAACCAGCAGCAGCCTGACAAACCAGCAGCAGCCTGACAAACCAGCAGCAGCCTGACCCTGACAAACCAGCAGCCTGACAAACCAGCAGCCTGACAAACCAGCAGCCTGACAAACCAGCAGCCTGACAAACCAGCAGCCTGACAAACCAGCAGCCTGACAAACCACCAGCCTGACAAACCAGCAGCCTGACAAACCACCAGCCTGACAAACCACCAGCCTGACAAACCACCAGCCTGACAAACCAGCACCCTGACAAACCAGCACCCTGACCCTGACCTGATGTGTGTCTTACATATAAGGTTCAGAATTACCTGTTTTAGTTTCCATTCATACCTTTATGAATTAAGATTTTCTGAGTGGAAATGTTAAAATCATATAACAATATTTTAACAGTGGAATGAATGCATAAGCAATTAAGGAACTGTTAGTTAAATCCACATGAAGCAACATAACGTCTTTAGTAGTAAAATGTGATGTATCTAGGAGTGACAATATGTTTCCAAACATTTGTATGTGCTGTGGTTTGCTGACACTAAATAATGTTAGGGGAAACAAAAAAACGACCTATTGACAGTTACAGGGTAGTGTGATTCTTGTAATAAACTTAGTTTTACCAAAGTCCTGTGTTAGTATTCAGTACAACATACACTGCATACATCCATCTTGCTTTCAGTGAGGGAAGATTTTTCTTTAAAAAAAAAAAAAAAATTTGTTCCTTGGTAAAGTTGGTTTGTCTCACAGGTACCGAATTTGTATAATTAAAATAAGATAAGATATTGACATAATATATTTTTGGTTTTATAAACAACTGACAGGAAAAACAAAAACCTGAGATATTACCATATCCAGTGGTAAACAATAATCAGTCCCAAAAGGGCTTTCCTATATTTTGCATTTGTGTCAAACGTCCACATTATCAGAAGTACTCAGGAGTCCAGACGGTCTCCAGCAGCACTGGCATACAGCTCTCAGCTCACAGACGCCACCTGGCGAGTGAACGTGGCAGAACCCTGTCTGTGCTGGAGCCGGACTGCCCGTGGCATCAGCCTAGAACCTGCTCTGCTGATGCTTGCCGCTGGTTCCGGGGATCGGAATGAGCATCTCGTCAGGAAGCCTCAGCTCTGTCCGTTTGTCTTGGGAAGCGGGGTGGAGGCGGGGGCGGGGCGGGGGGCGTATGGCATGGCACCAATCCGCGTCGCCTCATTTGAGAGATTTTTGGTCGAACAGCTGCAGGTCCAGGCGCACCCACACCTCGCCTGTCGGCACCTCGTGCAGCAGCAGGCGCCTTGTCGCTGCTCCCTTGTTTTCCAGCTCCTTCTTGATGGTGGCCACAGGAACTTCAGTGCGGCCCAGGAAGTCTAACAATGATACAAGCAGCCATGATGAAAGCGGCCACCATCAAACGCTAGTAATAGAACACAGGCCATTGTGGCACAATGAAAGAAATTAAGCAATAGGGGGGGGAAAGAAATAAACGGTCAAACACAAAAGAAATTATCTAGTAGAAGGGTTGCAGTGAGACTGCAGAATATACCAGGGCATAAAGTAGAGAACGTAGTTCATCTGTATGTGTTCTTGGGCTGTAGGAGTAACCCGTACAAATACAAAGAGAATGTTCAAACTCACACACACAGAACCAGGGGGAGGATATGGAACCAGAACCCTGAAGCATGAAACCACAGTGATACCCCATGGAGAAACTTAAAATGACGTGTAATAAATAAATAAATTAAAAATAAATTAAAAGTTAAATTAAAAAAAAAAAAAACAAGACGAAACTTCAAATATGACACCCAAATTTTTCTAAGGGAAATTTAACATCAGCACATTTAACATCAGAACTGTTCCCAAGACGAATTTCAGGAAGTGTCAACGTGTAAAAAGAGGAGAAATAAACATCTGAAGAAAGGACTAACCATCGGGAGAGAACTGGTCCCTCTTGAAGATGGTGACACATAGAACATCCTGGTACAGGTCCTTAATGAAGAACTGACAGTTGAAGTTCCACTTGGGGTTGATTGTGTCATTTATTGTCCGGGAGGTGAAACACTGTGCCCCCATGGTCACCTCGCAATATGGATTACTCTTTCCTGGAGGGTGTAGGCCATCAAAAAAAACCATTAAACCCAACCATCAAGCCATACATGAGGTACAAGGCATTAGGGGGTTAGCGGCTGGAGTTTCGGGAGATAGGACTTGACCTTTGACCCTCACCATTGGGCTTGCAGGGCTTGAGCTCTGTGGCCTCCAAAATAGTGACCAGCAGGCGGCCAATGCCACTGGTTTTCAGGGAACGAGCTGGAAATGCATACAGCAAGTGATGCATGAGTCGAAAGACCAAGGAACAATAAATAAGATTCATAATAAAGAAGTTAAGATGCAAGGAACTCCCAAGGAATTGGCAGAAATAAGATACAGCAACTGGAAAAAAAAACTGTAGTTAATGGGGCACTGCAGTCTATGATAGGGTTATCAAGGGTTCAGTAATGAAGGTCTGCATAAATAGACTGTACAGCAACCAAAAGGGAAAGTAGTAGGTTCTTAAACTGCAACGGATGTGTTCACTGGAAAAACAGGCTGTGTAAAAGAGGGAAACTCAAATTCAGGAAAAACCAGTGCTCAGCTACAAACTCAGACCAAGATTTTGTTTTTACAAACCAGTTGAGTAGCCTTTGACTGACTCTCTATGCTCAACTGGTTGGAAGAAACAAATTCTTGCTCATGGGGTTTGTAGGTTCTGGCTGTGAAACGTCCAACATGGACTAAAACATGGGGTCAGGGTTCTGAAACACTGAATAGGGTAATGAATATATACTGGTGACTTAGAGGATTTTATATTACAGATACATAAATATACACACACACACATACATATAACTAAATTAAATAGGAAAAGGACAAGCAATTTTGTAGACAGATGAATAAAACCATTACATAATCAAACTGGACTGAAGGGTTATGCTAAGACACTGAAAAGGATTAAATGCAAATAAAATAGTTCACCTTGGTAAGCTTTCTCTCGCTTCTTCTTCTCAGTCTCTATGAAATGTTCTGAAGCAGCTTTGATTTTCTGCGCCCAGGCAGTCCTGATTGATTAAATAAGAAGAAACACCTGATTTGTTACCAGAACAGGACACCGAGGGAGCCTCCTTGTGGACTGAAGCCACAGCTTCCTTGTTCAATTCTCCTTAGTCTCTTCTCTAACTCCCTTCCTTCCCCACTAACCTCTCATTGATGTTCTCTGTCCTGAGAGTATAAACACGGTCGATGTGGGAGATGTGGAAGATTGGCTCATCGCTAGACGGATCGGAGGGCATCTTCACCAGAACTTCATTTAGAAACACGGGCTGGTTGGATAGAAGACCAAAATCGGGTCATAGACTCGCATTAAATTGGAAGTACACACAGTAGAGAAAGCCCGTAAAAATGGGCTAAACATACAACTAAGGAAATGGCACCTCTTTCTAGAAAGTTCTACTCCGAATTGTATGGATATGAAAAGTTCATTTAAAACGCAATGTATGATTTTGTGCCGTAAATGTAACTGTCTGGTATTGCTAGCCCCCTCCATTACTCCCCAGCATGAAAAAGAGTCTCACGTTCTTGTACATCTTGAACTGCATGTTGCACTTGGGACTGAAGAGCTTATCCGTCCCTGATGAGGTGAACTGCTTCACTGCTTGGGTGAGCAGCAGGAAGTCATTGAAGAGGAAGGTGTATAACTCCTTGTTGCTCTTAGTTTTATAGACCTTGCCGCTGTGTAGCAGCTTTCGGGGACCCAGGCAGTTGGTCAAGGAGTTGAATATCAAGTTCTGTAGGGAAATGGAACAATTGGAAGTGTCCAGTAAACTGTAGGAAAGCTGCAAAAATCCAGACCCTAACTTGTAGTAGGATTAACTCTGTAGACGACTTTGTTAGAGGCTGTGCATGTAAACAAACATTTGTTAAGAACTTCAGGAGGGAATATTGTAGATTATATAAAACCCAGGCTATAGACAAGAGCTTCGTGATATAGTTGCATTAGATGTGCTCACCTCAGTGATGCCTTCACACTGGACATGGCTCTGAATCCACTCTAACCTGTCGGAGTTCTCCTTCTCCCGGACCCCCTCGTTGACCTGCAGACAGAGCTCCTCGGCCCTGTCCAGAGCCTCCCGCAAGTGTCCATGGTCCAAGTGATTCTCTGGAGTGTTCTCGAGAATCTGGGGAGCAGGAGATTTGGAAATAGGTCTGGGACCTGCCTAAGAATGAACTCTGTCTTTGGACAAGGACTGTGGAGTTCAGGGTAGAGTGAAGTTACTGGCGGTTTGATGTTAATCAGATCCATCCATCCATCCATCCATCCATAAATAAACTGGTGCAGCACGTTTTGTAACAGTTGACATCCAACATTTCACAATACCCATACTCACTGTTAGGTTGAAGAAACAGTTGTTAATCATTTCTGTATGATCAGCAATGAGTGTAAATATATATGTATACGTTATTTCTTATCTTCTAGCCACATACTCTTAGCTATTGTACTCTAAGTAGGTGGTTAACAGCTGCCTACTTAGATAAGAATCTCACTTCCCTCTCTTGCGCCCCCCATTGACTATAAATAAAGAAGCCAAGGGGAACCACCCTTTGTAACACATTCTGCTGTAGTTTGCATTGCAGAGAGTGTGGGTACCCTTGCAAGTAAAACTGTAACCTGTGTGTGTCTCGTAAATGTGGAGTTGGGGTGGAAACGCCGGGCGCTTTCCCCAACATAGAATTTGGTCCTTCGAGCCGGATCCGAGGAACCCCGAAGACGTCTCCAGTACGCCGAGAGAAGCGACACCGAAGTCTGTCGACAGCCACTCGAAGTCGGGTGCAAGAAAGACCTGTGATGTGAATTCGTCATCAGGCCGGTGGTTAGAACTGCGCTCGACGTCTGGTGATGTCTGAAGGACCTCGGTGACGGATCAGAGAGCACACTATACAGGTGAGAGATACGGCACCTAAGTGAGTAGGTGGCCAAGTGAGAGATACGGCACCTAAATAAGTAGGTGGCCAAGACATGCATGTGGTTGAGGTTAGCCGAAATTAACCGGGAGAGAAAGTAGGCGTTGTTGGAAATATATATATTGATGTATGTGGATGTGTTTTTATAGGTTTTAGATTAACCTACACGATCCACCCTAAAAGCAACAACATACTGGTGACTGAAGGATCAAGGACGGGTTTCATCCCTGAAAACTAACACCGCTGCTCTAATAGGGAGCAGTAGAAGGCCGTGTTAGTGTCCTCCTGAGGTCTCATGCCAGATACTTGCTTTTAGGATTTTTTATTTTTTGTAGTGTATCCATTAAAAGGTAACAATGGGGAAGAATCAAAGTAAACAAATGGAACTAGAGGGAGATGAGAAGTTTATGGAAGGATATAAGCCAGGATCAGGACAAATAAGTAGATGGAGGAAAAAACATGGGTTTGAAGGAAAACTCCACACTCCAGATATATATAAAAGCTCACAGACTTTTGTATAAAAGCTAAACTTAAAACTGGAGATGTTACAGACTACCAATAAGAAAGAAGGTAAAGACAGAAAAAAAGAATATGTTTTTTCTGATGCATGGTTGGAACAAAGTAAGTTAAGAGATGTACGTAGAAAACAGAGTATGCAACAATTACATGGAAGGATAGAGATAGTGTTTATGAGACGAGCAGATTATGGCAGAATAGCGCAATGTAAACAAAAAGATGGAGAGGAACCTGAGGATTTTATGGATAGAATGAGAGTTGTATTTAGAGGAAACTCAGGGATCCCATTTGATGAAGAGGCAGTAGGAGTGTACCAACAACAGCTAAAACGAGCTTTTGTCGCAGGCCTAAAGCCCGAATTGCGAAAATATCTTGACAAACATTGGGTACATCAGAATACTGGTTCAGTCCAACAAGCACTAGAATATGCCCAACACGCGCAGAGAGCGCAGAAACAGGAAAAGACAGACACAATATTCAGCGCCTCAGATGTAGTAGCGTTAGTGCAAATGAATCCTCCGGGGAGGGGAGGATTCAGAGGAAGGTCAAGAGGCCGAGGAAGGGGGAGAGGTGTTTTCAGAAACAATTACAGGAATTCGTCTCAGCAAGATAACATTTGCTGGACATGCAGGAAACCTGGACACTTAGCTAGGAATTGTAGAGTAGGGAAACAACCATATAACCCAAACTCCATTGAAAACAATGATCAATGACCCCCCTCGGAGGCCCCTGTTACCGACACCATCCGAGGCAAAACAGAGGTGATTTTAAGAAAGGAAACGGAGGTCACTTTACAAGACCTTTTAGATAAAGAAATAGATGACAAGTGTGTCAGTTATTAGCAGAAAGGCAGTGGGAAACCTTGCCAAGTCGGAAGTTAGTCATAAACGGCAAAGTATATAAATGTCTGTGTGACACTGGAGCATGTAGGACTGTCCTAACCTCCAGTCCTCCCGGAGTCACATATTCTTCATCAGTCATAAATATAAAAACGGCAGGAGGTCAGACAGACAGACATCAGTTAACAAACCCAGTTGCAGTAAAAGATAAGGAAACTGGACTTGAATGTCAAGCACAGGTGTTAATAAGCCCTTCTTGTCCTGTTAACTTGTTAGGTCGAGACCTTATGGTACAAATGGGCATTAGCGTGGTTGCCACAGCCACTGGCATGAAAGCAATCGTAAATGAGGAAGCTTATGTTGTGCAAGGAACCACAACACCACAATATTACTGGTCTCTGGACCTAGGGGGAACTGCACAGACACGAGAATTATTGCGGAAAACTAGAGAAAAGCAGTCCCCTAGACAGGCCCAGTTCATGCCTGACGATGCCTTACACGTCACTATGTGGTACAAAGACACCCTTGGACCAGATTATGTCTATGACAAAACGTTTCATGCCCTCCAAGACACTTGTATAATATATGTATGTTAACCCCACCACTGGGTTTTCAGCAGCCTCAGTCATTTTATCTAACAAGCAACAAGCTGTATTTAGAGAGAGAACACCACACGTATCTCTTTCAAAACCACCCCAGATGCAGTGGAGAGATGTAGAGATGTTCTTACGAGATTCTATGCACAGTTACAATGACTACCAACCCGTATCTGGCTCCTGTTGGAGCTATGATGAGAAACACAATGTGTGGCGGTTTCCTTTGGGATGGAGAGTTCAAACCACTCCCACCACACACTTAAAGGACCCAACCTGACAAATTTTTTCAACCCTGGAGGAGGGATCATGTCCAGATCTAGATCGCCTTCCAGAAGGGTTGTGGTCGTCCTCCCCCACTGATGTAGGGCTGGTAAAGGGATTCCCACCTTACAAAGTAACTGTGAAATCAGAACACCGTCCGGCAATACCCATTAAAACCTGAAGCAGAGAAAGGTATAGCCCCTGTAGTGCAAGACATGTTAGCATCAGGAATATTGCGAGAGGCTCCTGAAGCCACTTGCAACACTCCTATCTTTCCAGTCCAGAAGGGACATACAGGGAAATGGCGCATGGTGCAGGATTTAAGACCTGTTAATAACATAGTGCAACATGCAGCACCAGACGTGCCTAACCCACACTTATTGCTCAACTCATTGACTCCTGATAAAAGCTACTTCTCAGTAGTGGATCTTAGTAATGCATTTTTCTCAGTACCATTGCACCCTGATTCTCAACATTTATTTGGATTTACCTATAAAGGGAAAAAATATACATATACTAGACTCCCTCAGGGATTTTCTGAAAGCCCACATGTATATACCATGGCCCTTAGATACTCTATGAGTACCTGTGAAATACCATCACATAGTCAGGTATTACTATACGTGGATGATATCTTAATAGCAGCAGATTCAGAACAACATTGCAAAGAAACTACCCTAACTGTGCTTCAGCATTTATACAATACTGGACAATACTAAACAGAAGTTGCAGTACTGCAAAAAGACAGTTGTCTATTTAGGGCATAACCTTTCACAAAAAGGTCGCTCGCTGCTAGAGATAAGGAAACAAGCTATACAGGAAGCACCTAAACCACAGACTAAACAACAGATGCAATTATTGTAGAGAATGGTTACCAGATTATGCTTTTCTAGTTCAACCTTTGCAAAATTTAATATACGGGAAGGAGATGACTCTAAAGGACAAAATACAATGGACTGAGGACGGAGAAAATGCTTTTACAAATTTAAAAAGAATGTTGCAAACCAATGTGACCCTTGCTCTACCAGATTATCAACAACCATTCACCCTATGTGTAGATGCTAATCAAGGTTATATGAAAGCAGTATTAACACAGCCATTCGGAGCAAAAGAGAGACCGTTAGCATTCTATTCAAAACGATTAGATGCAGTAGCAGCTGGCTTTCCACAGTGTTTACAGGCCTGTGCAGCTGCTGCAGAAGCAGTAAAGGTATCAGCAGAATTGGTACTTTGTCACCCCCTCATACTTAAAGTTCCTCATTCTGTGTCTCTAATCTTGTTGCAGACACCGCTTCCATTCTTAACACATACAAGACATCTTACCTTAGTGTCACTTTTGCTCTCACAACGTAACATTGAACTTCAGCGGTGTGGCCTATTGAACCCTAGTACGCTTCTCCCTACCGCAGAGGATGGGGAGCCACATTCTTGCAAAGCAACAATAGAAGAACAAACAAAACCAAGAGCAGATATTCTGCAAACTTTTATACCAGGATCAGAAGTTGTTTATGTAGATGGCTCAGCATCAAAAAATGATATGGAAAAAAATAAAGTTGGGTATGCTGTAGTTACATCTACTGAAGTGTTAGAAGCCAATGCACTCCCTTCTACTTGTTCAGCACAAGCGGCTGAACTTTATGCTGTGATCAGGGCATGTGAACTGTTCAAGAACAAGTCACTTACTATCTACACTGATAGTCAATATGTGTTTGCAGCTGTCCATCACCATGCAAGAGTCTGGAAAAATAGAGGTTTTAGAACATCACAGGGCACATCTCTTACTCATACGAATTTGCTACTTAGATTATTAGACGTTGTGCATTTACCGACTCACTTTGCACTGTGCAAATGCAAAGCACACCAGACTGATGACTCTGCAGAAACCGCAGGAAATAGTTTTGCAGATAAAACCGCCAAAGAAGCGGCACTGAAACAACCTACCTTATCAGTGGCAGACATTCTTTTTATAGATAGCGATGTGCTATGTGATGCACAGATTCATGCTCCTAAAATAGAAGTACAAAGTTGGATCAAAAGAGGAGCAATACAACGAGAGAAAGTTTACTATATGAATGACAAGCCCATCCTACCAAAAAATTTATACAAAACAGCTGCTTTGGTGAGCCATGGAAATACTCATGTCTCAACAGGAGGGATGGTACATATCATACAACAATATTTCTATGCTATAAATTTTTCTGATTATGCAAAACAATTTTGTAGGACATGCTTAATTTGTTGTAAACACAATGCACAAGGAAACATCAGACCAAAACGTGGCCAGTTCCCCACAGCTGAGTATCCGTTTCAAGTTGTACATATGGATTTTATTGAATTATCTTGGTCACAAGGAAAGAAATACTGTCTAGTTATTATAGACACCTTTTCTAAGTGGGTAGAAATATACCCTGTAAAGCATTGTGATGCAATGACCGTTGCAAAATGTTTGGTAAGCCATTATTTCCCTACCTATGGCATACCTCATATTATAAGATCAGACAATGGGACTCATTTTGTAAATCAGACTATGTCCCTTTGCTCACAAGCATTAGGTTTTACGCTTAAGAATCATTGTGCGTATCACCCCCAGAGCGCAGGCTTAGTGGAAAGGACCAACGGCACTATTAAAACAAGGCTAAAAAAGACAATGGAAGAGACAAAAAGGCCGTGGCCAGAATGTTTGTCTCTAGTAAAATTATGGATGAGAATAACTCCCACTCCTGCAGGATTAACACCTTTTGAAATAGTGTATGGTAGACCATTTCCCCTAGCAACTGAAATGAATGACATAGAAAAAGCAGACCGAGAAAATACGCTGGCTGATTGGATGCGTAAACTACTAACATCACAACAAAAACATAGCCCCAGTAGTCTGCCGGTAAATTCTGTTTCTACTCAACAGGATAACTTGCAGCCGGGAGATTGGGTCCTGGTCAAGGTCCTGTTGCGGAAAGATTGGAGCACACCTCGGTGGGACGGTCCTTATCAAGTCCTCCTCACAACACCAACAGCAGTAAAGATCGCAGAACGACCTTCCTGGATACACAAAAGTCACTGTAAACCCATCAAGCCCTTATCAGAGGCCTCAGCAACAGAGTAGCAGTGGAAGTCCGCTACAAAGGCACAGTAACCAATAGGGTGCTGTTGTCTCAACCCGGTGAAGAAAACAACTGAGCTGCACTCTATTTAGGATGGCCCTGATAGGGTGGGGATGTGGTAAAGTGACTCTAGGGGTCATTCTTGTTGTAGGACTTGTATGGTTGTCCTGGCTCTCACCAGCTCCATTACAGCACCTACGGCGATGGACCCATGATGACTTCCATCTACGCCCGTTGCCCGCTGACCACTCACATCCATTTATGCAAAACTACTGGTACCGATATGTACATGATACTGTAACAGCGAAAAATGTGACAAATTGCTATGTTTGTTCAGTAATGCCCACTCATAGTGAAGGACCTACGGTGTATGGTAAAGCTATGAACATATCCCAAGCCAAGTGCGCTGCTTCTTTCGCAGGAATAGGATACCAGAGCCGTCTTTCCCTTATATTTTCGCTAGCAGGGGAAGATGTGAACATAACTATACCTGGGACTAATAGAATGACAGTGGTCCGAATTAAGTATCAGGAGGCTACAGGAAACTACCCAGATGACGTTGGGTTTCAAAATGGTACCTGTATACAGGATTTCTGGGTAGACTTCGCTGTTGCTAAAACTAATGTCTCACTTCCTTTTTCTGTCTTGATGGACCGAGACCCACTGACATATCAGCATGCCATTTGTTTTAAGCAAGATAATGGTACGCGATGGATAGGAGGAAACACCACGAACTGTAACCTAACATATGTAGACAGCATGTATGGATCTCCAATTTCGATGCTTCGCCCCAGTAATGGAACATATTGGGTGGACGGAGTAGCATGGTTGTGTGGACCTCGTGCATACTTTGTCTTACCACCGAACTGGTTTGGAGTGTGCGCTCTTATTTTTGTTTCAGATCACACCTTCCTGATAGCACAGGAAAGTAAAACTTTCTTCAGAAGCAGGAGAAGGCGTTCGATATCAATACAACCCCATGATAGTGTGTGGGGAACCGACGTGCCCGCTGAACATAAATTGTGGGGAACAGGCAGTAAAGTTATGCTGGCCCTGTTCCCTGGGCTAGGAATTGGAAAACTCATGCTACGCGTAGAAACTCTAAATTATAGACTAGGTCTATTTATGAATGATTCGATACTGATTAACCAAAAACAAAATGAACAATTAGACATAACCAGACAGATGGTAATCCAGAATCGTATGGCATTAGACCTACTGACAGCCGCACAAGGAGGAGTATGTGTCCTCCTGAACCAAACGTGCTGCACTTACATTCCTGACAATGTGCACTCACCCAATATGACATCTGCCTTAGACCGCCTCCGAAACTTACAAAAAGTGATGACCATGGACAGTCGACCGCAGTCCTCCTCATCCTGGTTAGACTGGTTTATTACAGGAACATGGTGGTCAATACTGATGAAAACATGCCTACCTCTTCTTTTGTTTTTCATTTTATTTTTCTGTTGTTTTATTACTGTTATACCATGTTTGAAAATGTTTATTAATCAAGCTCTTAATGCTGCTTTTCGGACACGCAGTACAATGTTTCTCTCCCTTACCCAAACTATAGAGACAGAGCCTGTTTCCAGCGATGGCGATGAAGAAGACATATAATTCATAATGACGGCCGAGCCGAAAGCACCCGTGCAGGGCTCGGACCTGAAGAAACGGAATTAAATGTTTTCCAGGATAATGACAATGTGGTCTAAATGAAGGTTGTACCTAAAGTGCTTTTGCAACTTCTACAATGTTGATGCTTCTGATCATACTGTCATGATAAACAGGAGGGACTGTTAGGTTGAAGAAACAGTTGTTAATCAATTCTGTATGATCAGCAATGAGTGTAAATATATATGTATACGTTATTTCTTATCTTCTAGCCACATACTCTTAGCTATTGTACTCTAAGTAGGTGGTTAACAGCTGCCTACTTAGATAAGAATCTCACTTCCCTCTCTTGCGCCCCCCATTGACTATAAATAAAGAAGCCAAGGGGAACCACCCTTTGTAACACATTCTGCTGTAGTTTGCATTGCAGAGAGTGTGGGTACCCTTGCAAGTAAAACTGTAACCTGTGTGTGTCTCGTAAATGTGGAGTTGGGGTGGAAACGCCGGGCGCTTTCCCCAACACTCACTCTTCTGCCTGAAGTTTTTGCATTTCATTGGTATTTAACTCCAGCAAAACAGCACATTCTTTCTTGTATTTGCTGACCATGATGATGGTCACAACCATTATCATTTGGTCCCCAAAGGAATTGACACGAACTGCATCTTTGGCAGGGCAAAGTCATACGTAGCAGCAACCCAAATTGAGCTAAATCCAAGGCAAATTGGATGAGGCTAATTCGTCATGCCTCCCACATCGCACACTGAAGGAGGGACCACGGGTGACAATGTGCAGGACTTACGTTCTTTATGATGAGTGGATAGCGGGTGATTCTCTGCATAGGCTTCAGCAGGAAGCTGGACAGTGGCATACCTTTACACCGGTGATCTGTAGCGATTTTCTGAGAGAGAGACACACACACACTTAGGAGTCAGAAACCCTAGCCTACGTCCTTATCTAAAGCACCACTCTAAATTTCAGTCTAGGTGCTTTAGAAGAGTTGAGTCCAGAGGTCTCATAGAACATAGTATTGGCCCGCAAGATATCTTTGTAATTCATTTCAGAAGAAAATAAAGAACAGTTCAACATCCATTTAACCCGCTACCGCTTTTTCACTGAGGACATTTGGACGGCTGCAATTCTCCCGCTTACCGATCGCTCTGGAACAGCCTTTAACAATGAACTATCTACCCCTCCCATTTGTTCCAGGGCTGCTGCCCACCATTCCTCACCTTGAGGAAGTCCTTGAACTCGGGTTCCTTGTCAGTCTTTTGTTGCAGCAGGGCTGCACCGTTAAGCTGGCAGCTGCAGAAGCGGATGTAGGCCTGCATGTGCGAGAGCTCCGAGGCCAGGATGTCCCCAATCATCTGCACCGGCATCTTCTCGCCACCCGTTTTCTTCCTCACCCTCAGTGCCCTGCCATTCACAAACACAATCACCAAAACCGCAAAGGCCGCCAAGTCCAGTACCAAGCAATTTCTTCGTAAAAGTTCAGGTGAGTTTCAAAAACAGAATGCTGGCCAGTGCCATTCTCAACAAACATTCCAGTTTCCATGATCTTTAAGTGCAAAAACTGTGCAGCCTGTTTTGTTATTATCCATCGACTGCATAGATAATTCCTTTTCCTGGCACTTCTCTATTTCTGGGACTTCACTCTGCCTATGACATTTGCTGTTGTGGGACACGATACTCGCAGTTCGTATTCCTAGAGCAAGGTGGCAGCATCGGATCACGTTTCATTCCCAAGAATTTCAGCTACCAAGAAGAAACAAGCTTGTGGAAAGACACACTTGTGAAGTTTGGTGTTGGACATAATCAGGTCCTTCCAGTTGACGAAGATCATGGCCATTTCAACATCTGTCAGGCGTCCCGACTCAGACATGGGCTTGTAAAACACCTGGAGAAAAAAAAATGAGAGACGGGCAAAGTTGGAAAGGGTTAGTAAAGGTTAAGAGGGATAACAAAATGTTAGGGAAAATAAGTTAAACATGTTCTGGCACAAAAACCTACACTCAAAGCCCTATACATGAGATCCATGACAAGAATATAAAAACTCAAAACTGCAAATGCTTAAAGCAGACTGAAGTGCAAAGACCTCACGGGGGCCCCACTGCAGATCATACCTCCAGGACCAGCTGAAGGTCAGCCATGTATCGCTCCTCCGTCTCAATGAGCTCGTGGATGTAACCCTGTCGCTTCCTCTCCTGCGGACTCATGGTGTCCAGGCTGGTCAGGTCAGCACACCCTGCAGGGTCGGGGATGACGGGGGTGGGGGTGGGAGTGGGGGGGGGGGCAGCCGCGGTCAGCAGCTGTCTTGCGTGGCCCCAAACATGTGGCTAAACCACTGGCTTGAGAAGCCGCTACCCGGAGCTGTCGCTAAGTCACTGCGCGAGAACAACCCTCCCGTCCGTCTTACCTTTTGCTGAAAATTCAGATGCGCGCAGACGCTGAAACTCCATTGGGTAACTTTCAATACGCCTTTTTGCATGAGCCTCATCCCCAAGCCTTAAAAACCGCAGCCAGGTTTCCTCTCTCGAACCCATTTTGCCTGGGACTGTAACCATCCTAGTGCTTAGCTTCTTGAATAACCTGGTCCTGGATATATATATATATTAGACGCTAATAACCAAACCTCACACCATCCTTGTGTAAGACAATGACTTGCCAAAAAAAAGCAGGTGCTTTTTAAGCAAATCCTTTATTTTCACGATAAATGTACATATGTATAATTTGAGGCACATTTTCAAAGTAACACAGCTTGGGAACTTTAACACAGACAAACTGACTTGACTACTGCCAATGCACTGTGGGTAAATTCCCAGTGGGGCCAAATGAAACCTCAAACTGCATAGACTGTTTAACAATTAATGCAAGGGATTCATTCAAAATGCATCTCTCTTGCCAGCAGCATAAACAGATTGCAAATTTGCATAAACAGAGCAAACCTTTAATTGCTTGCAAAATGTTTTCCAAGTAGAGGATATTTTTCAGCTGTTAAATACCTTATTCAGACATTTCTATGCCTTACTGCAAGTAATCACACATATTGTAGACTGAGCACACAATATCACAGTCATCCATTTTTTTTTCATTAAACTGCACTTTCATATAAAATAAAATAAGTCAATACAACTAAGAGTAAAATCTGGGCAAACCAGGTTACATTCAAAATGCTTGTAGTTTTACTACAAAGTGCCGCAGCAGTGATGATTTCTTGAACACTGAGGCACAGAGAGTTTCACCCTGATGTGAGAGCAAAAGACCACACTTTATAAACCACCAAATCTGCCATTTTTATCCTTAACCGAGTAATACGATTCTTTAGCATTTGTTCCAAGGACATTGTCAACACATGAATTTACCTCTGGCTAATAGTTACACTGGCATGGACCAAATAGTCAGCAGGCACCATGCAGAAGGATAATCTTCAGAGTCTAAACCTTAGTGACCAAAAAAAGAATTAGCCCATCTAACATCTGAATTTTATCAATAACCAAATAATCAATGGTATCTAACTGCAAGGCAGATTTTCATTTTAAGTTGCATGAAAAAGCAAAGTGTGAGGCTCAGTGGGCTAAAGCCTCGTTTTTCGCCCAGCCTCAGTACATCTGCGGGTCCTTCAGCAAGGCCCTTAACCCCCAGCTCCCTGGATGCTGCTATGGGTGGCTACCCTTTGCGGCCAGCTTGCTGTCACTTACAGAAAGCAAACTGGGGGTGGCGTAAAGAGAATTTCCCCATAGGGCTCAATAAAGTATCAATTATTATTAAATAAAGACATGTATCTTAGTTATAACTAGTTTTTAAACTTGTTAGAACCCAGAAACCGCAAAACATGTACTGTTAAACACCAGCAGGCCTTGTTTCGTTAAAGGTTATGCATATAATTACCTGAATTAACCACTCCATCTTGGTGGGGGGGGGGGGCATTTACATTGACGTTACCTCCCTAAGGTCACTTAAAGCAAAAAAAAATATATTCTAAAACATTTCCAGTATTATGGCAGATCAGCTGAAAACTCACAGCATCCTGGTCCAAACCCCCTCAGGCGGGAAAGCGGCAGACACTGCACCGGGGCACTAACAGGGCAAACCAAAGTCCACCAAAGCCCGCCGCGAGTGTTCGGAAAAAACAGCAAACAGTGAAGCAAGGACCCAGAACTTTGACCCTCGAATGGCTCACCGACCCCCACATAGGGAAAAGATGAAGGCTGCAACCAGTGTATGACTGCCTGCTTGAATACCCTTCCACTCCATACATTATAACAAATAACACCCTCAAAATACACAACTACATGTAAGGCAACAAAGGTTTCCCCTTAGTCTAGGTATGTATGACGAATATTCTACACACTATACCCATAGGCAAAACACAGTACTTAAAGAAGTACGTAAACAGCCAGTAATCGTTGAAGCTCATGTGTCGCCGTAGGCAAGCTACACCACCAGGGCCCCCTGTCTGCGACAAAGTGATATTGGCTGGCTAAGGCAGCGCCTCACCAAAAGATGGCACCCCAGGTGGCTGCCTATGTCACCTAATGGGTTGACCAGCACTGAGCACAGTACTATAGCTAAAGCCATGGGATTTCGTAGAGGGAGAGGATTAGGGTTAGGGTTAGGGTTAGCAGGGTTAGGGTTAGGGTTAGGGTTAGGGTTAGGTTTGCACTCATGGGGTTGGCAAAAAAAACCTACCAATGGAAAGCATGTGTCTGTGTACATGTGAATTCATACTGTGAACACACGCACACACACTTATGCAATTACCCAACGGTACGTAGCCCATAACTGAACTACAAGCTAAGCGTAAACGCACCGTTGCCTGCACAGATTATCCCAGATTTTCCATCTGCGCAGTAACATTCAGATATAACTGTCAGTGAGAGACGTTTTAACAAACAAACAAAAAAAAGTTAGGATACTCAATTGCACTTAGGGTAAAAAGCCATTTTTGAAAGAAAAATATGTTTTAAATAGTTAATGACTATGACTCTACATACCTTCACGCTCTCCCAAAAAGCTGTTTAAATGATATGCTTTATACTTTAAATATGGCATCAGCATCTATCACTGGCATTGTAATTGCTTTGCATCATAAGCAAGAACAATTTTAAAGACTAAAAACATGAATATAAAAATTACAGAGGGGGGCACTTGCTGTTGGACTGGTAGGTGTGTGGGACCTGCTTCAACACATGAGGAAAAAAATTTAAATAATAATAATAATAATAATAATAATATTAAAGCAGAAGTAAAAGAAAGTGAATTTGATGAGAAGGCAGGCCCTATCCAGCGAGGAAGCATTGACTGATATGGAGCACCTAAAGGGTATCTGAACAGCTCTGAGAAGCTGTGGAGGAAGAGGCAACGATGCCGTCCTACAAGAACAACACAGATAGAGGGAAAGATGGAGGGAAAGGTGGGGGGGAAAGAAGGGAAAGATGGCAGGAGAAGAGTGTAAGGAGGGTGGACGGATGGATGGAAGGAGAGGAGTGCTTCTCTGAAGCACAACTCTGAGAAGAAACCCAGTCCTAATAGGCGGATGGCAGAAGAGAGAGTATGCACGCCATGATGTGGAAACTCATCGACCCTCTCATCATGGTTTTTTATGAAGACATTTGCCAATACCAGGTAGTATCTTTCAAACTGCCCTACTTCACATCACCAGGCCTCCCATGAGGTCACCAATGAATCATTTCTTATCTGTGTTTAGGTTTCCCCTGCAGCACACAGCTACTGCAAACTCTCTCGATTCATCTTTGGACACAAACCATTTCTGTTCAGAAAGTCAGACCCAAGCAGGAAGCCAAACCGTAGCCTTGGTAGAGCTGCAGTCAGCAGGAGAACAGCCCTTTGAGAGACCCATACAATGCAGGTGGGCACTGTAACGTGGGTCAACTTTTACCCGAAGGTCACTTTCCACCTTAGATTTTGGAACTACCGCTCTCTCATTTATTGCCAACAGCATGAAACACTAGGCTGCAAACTTTGTATCTTAAGACATTTGCAACTATCAACAAGACAAACAAATATTACTTGGGGGGGGAAAAAAATTAAACTTACATTGTTGACTGGGATCGGACTCCGTGGTCATCTTGACGTAATTGGTGGGGAACAAGCCGACGACGCCATTCAGCTCCCCTTTCCACCAATCAGCATCGTCCTTGTTCAGCACATTGATCAGTTGACTTTTGGAGAAGCTCATCTCATCCTCGTTGCCCGCCTTGTAGTCGTACATGGTGATGACCTGGCAAACTGAAGGAACAGCCAACATGTAGGAAAGGCTGTTACGGAAGATGCAGACGGAGATCATCGCAGATCTTGGCATGTGATGCTGTTGATCTTACTTGGAACTGGAGCTGGTGTGGACTTCCCACTGGTGGGGCCCAAGAGCTTGACGTGGGAGGCGGGGAACCATCCGTTCTGGCGTTTTTTACCCCTAGCCTGGACAGATACAAGACAAGAGGTTCCTCATCAGGACATACATGCCAACCTAATTTAGGACAAATGCATCTGACCTGAGAGAGACCCGCAACTCAACTTCAATGCCTCCTCCCAAAAACAGCCCAGGATTAGACCTCATTATGGGCGGCCTCCACATTTGATTAACGTCACTATCATGACAACACGGGTCCACAGACCTGCAGAACCCCTTGCCACCACCCAGATGGGTTCTTGCCCTGGATGAGGATAAGCTGTCCCGGGGCCAGGCTCAGCTGCTCCGCTCCGGTGGCCGTGTACGCAGTCGTCACTTGGGCAACCTCTGTCATACACATTCACAAATGAATGCGAACGCAAACAAGCACACGTGTTCAAGGTAGATAGAGCTTCGCAACAGTCGGCACTCGCAAAGACTATTGAACACAGCTGTGTTTCATCTGTATACAGGACACAGCCTAGCTGCAGATGCACCAGCATCAACGGAAAGGCAAAGATAAAGGTGTGTGGTGGCTGCCAGTGAATTTCTTGGCTCTTTACTGAGTGGTGACTGTGGGATCCCGCATCCTTACCTGGCTTTTTGCCGACTCCACCTGACTTTCCAGTGGTGCTATATGTCTGTAGACAGACACACATATTGGTAGAGGTCAGAGTAGCAAAAGTTAGCCTGTCATGATTTATTATTTATAGACAATAAACTCTGCAGTTTAAGTATCTCTGAGAAAAGTCGTTCATGACAATTTACTTCAGATTCCTTTGGCGTTACGTAGTTGGAGGGGAAGACTCCACTCCTGTCTCCGATGTACCCTTTCCACCAGTCCCCTTCTCTTTCCGTCACAACGACGGTGTCTCCTTCGTTGAAAGTGAGGTCTCCTGACTCTGGGCTTTCATAGGTATATAAGGCTACATACTCTGATTGGATGAGAGACAGAATGGCCAAATGATTTTTAACTGCCACAAAACCTGCCTTCTGATTAGACAGAAAATCAACGGTCAACAGCCAGTGACAAAATCCGGCTTTCTCCTTTTCGACAATGGCCTCTCACACCAGACCCTGTTTCAAGGTTACTTCTGACATGCTAGCAGCAATACCATTAATATCAAGATGATTAAAAGGTACGCAAGAGAAGTCAAGATGACAATATGCTAGATTACAGATGGCCAAACAAAGTGAAGAGTAGTGACTGGCTAAAATGGAATGTTGGGTATCAAAGAAAGACACAATGTATGCAAAATGCGCTTCTGCTTAGCTTAATTTAACTTCTTTTCATTCAAATTCTTCCCTGGAAAAGAAACTTACCTTCTTGTAGAGTATTGTCAGGGTTATTGAACTCATCCACAGAAGAATATAGGGGTCTGGCAAAATAAAGTGAAAAAAAATGGATCGGCGATTCTGCTCATACGCATTTTTCAATAGAAAAAGAAAAAAATCCCTTACAAATTGATCTCGCTTATCTCAACCAATAATATAAGCACAAAAACATCACAATAGCATTCATAAGTGTTGAGTCAATCAGTCAAACCAAATTTACCATACTAAATCTAGCACATTTTCTCAAACATGTCACAAAGAAAAGGCAGGGATTATTTAAAATCACTCCTAGATGCCTGCCCCGAAAAATGCAAATCAAATACCACTTCAGTAATAAATACGTAGAAATATGGAATTAGAATAAGGAAATGGCTCAGTAAATGACCACCAGTCTCCAGGTAGCTGACAGGCTTTGGTCTGAGCAGAACCAGAACCCTTCTGGAACCTCCCGAGGAACCGCCAAGAGTGTCACTTACTCATTCCGGCTCAGCCCTGCACCCCATTCAGCTCCCCCAGCCACCAGTTTTCCTGCTGCTCCAGCACCGTGATGATGTCATCCTTGGAGAAGTTCAGGTGGTTGTCCGTCTTGGCCGTCCAGGAGCACAGCGCTTGCACCTGGAGGCCACTTGCCACCTGACAACGCAGAAAACATGTCTGTCAGCCGGGACACCACTCAGGAAACAAGATCTGATCTAGACGTACTTGAAACTACCTTAAAAATCCCCCCAAAAATGGACATTTTGATAAATGTTAACATGAAAGTTTACCAACTTATGAATATACCTAGAAAGTTAACACTCTCGTGCATACATGGTACATCTCAGTGTATTGTTATATATGTGCAAACACATGCACAAATATGACCAAAAAAACAACATATATACAAACTACACTATTAGCAAACATAGTTGACTTGTTTATGGCGATAAAATCATGCATTTGTGTTGGGGGCCCCTTGCTGGCCACAAAGTCACCACCTTGTGGAGGGGCCCCAAAGTGGCTTTTTAAATGGGTCCCCAGAAACAGCAAACCTGCTTCTGATTGTTATATATAAATAAAGAAAAAGCATAGTACAGAACAAAATACTGCAGTAACGTGCAAGACAGTCGCAGAAGCAGTTGAAGGCTTCTGAACAGACATGGTTCAGATGCAGCCATGCAAACAGGCCACAGACTCACTGGCACATAAATACGCATAGGCATGCAGTGGAAATACAGAAAAAGAACACGACCGATCGGGTGGGGCCAGTTCTGAATTCTCACTCGAGACAGTTACGGTATTCTTCAGGTAGGGGGCGCTCCCAGGATAACTACCTGTCCATACTCCATAGAGGCAGAGCCTGGAGGGTGGGTGGGAGTGAAGGCAGAGTTCTGCCCTGCCCCCCCAGGAGTGCTCTGTCCTGCTGGGAAGGTACTGGAATTAGCCTCCGCCTTGCTGAAGTAGGGACAGACCAGGAGAAAACGGTCAGTGAGACCCACATAAGCATTCAGATATGACACAGGACCAGTTTAGATGCTGGACACCAAGGGGCAACATTACCTTGCAGAGACTGAGGTAGATGCAGTTGTGGGCATCAGAGCCTGCTTGGTGCTGGCCGCAGATTCCGGTTGGCTGTGCTTCTCGACGTAGCTCTCAGGGAACCAGCCCATCTTGCCCTGGTAGCTGCCATACAGCCAGCCCTGCTCGCCTTCCGTCTTCTCGTCCACCTGCGGACTCAAGGCGATTGGTTAAGGGCTACCACATGACACACATGGGCGTACTATCCAAAACCAGGTCACGACTGGCCAGAAAACACCCTAAAACATATGAAAGGAGAAATGTGCCATTAATAAATTAAATATGTCTACATGTTTATTTATTTTGTCACAGGGGCACTTGTACCCCTCTGTCCTCCCCCCCCCAAAAAACTGCTCCTTGTTGCACTTTATGGTGAACAAAAGGATTCTAGATCTAACTGTAAAACACCCGAAAAGGATTCAGAAAAAAAGAGCTAATCAGGCACCAGGGCAATGATTCAGCACATTTAATTTATGGTACAAACAGATTAACATATGGGGGTGCACTCTGTATACCTCAATCAAGCTGTCCGTGTCAAAGGTGAGCTCGTCCGCGTTCCGTGCTGTGAAGGGGTACAGGGCTCTGTAGGTTGTCAGGGAGGCCGATTTCCTGTGCGTTGACTTGACGGGTCTCAAATTCCCTGCAACGACAGTGAGTCAGTCACCTCCTTGTGTGACTGTTCTTCAGAACGCTGTGTCACTAATGACGCACTGCAGCTATTGAACCAGCACACGACACCTCGGGTCTGCTGATGGGACACTTGCATTTGGAGGCTGATGAAGAAACTGTACAAACCCCACCGCTAATGGTAGCTTTACGTGTCTGAGATTGTGATTTGTCACTGCGTTTCCACACCTCCCGAAGGGGGCTGCATCGAGGCCATAATCCTTACCTTTTCGCTCCTCTAGGCCCCTGATCAGGGCCGACAGCTTCTCATGAATGTCTGTCTTGCCTAAATTGTGCTGCTGCTGCTGCTTTTGCTGCCGGGCCTCTTCCTCCCGCTGTCTGGCCACGGCCTCCTCCTCCTGTTGCTTTCTCCTCCTGTCCTCCTCTCGCCGTCTCTCCTCTTCCTGTCTCTTCTTCTCCTCTTCCAGCCTCCTCCGCTCCTCCTCCTGTCTCCTCCGCTCCTCTTCCTGTCTCCTCCGCTCCTCTTCCTGTCTCCTCCGCTCCTCTGCATCCCTGACAGCAGCTATCTGAGCCCGCTGACGTCTTCTCTCCTCCTCCTCCCTCTCCAGCTCCTGCTCCTCCTCCTTCTTCCTTCTGTTCTCTTCCTCTTGCCTCCTTCTCTCTTCCTCCTGCCTCCTCCTCTCTTCCTCAAATCTCTTTTTCTCTTCTTCCAGTCTTTTCCTCTCCAGCTCTAGCTTCCTTCTCTCTGCCTCCACCTTTCTCCGCTCCTCCTCTTGCCGCCTCCTCTCCTCTTCCTTCTGCCTCCTCTCCTCCTCCGCCCTTTTATGTTCCTCTCGCCGCCTCTCCTCCTCTATCCTCTTCTCCTCCTCCCTCTTCTGGGCTTCCTCCTGCCTCCTCCTCTCCAGCGGCCCGGCGGTTCCGCTCAGCCTGCTCCTGAGCGGCGCGCAGTTTGGCCCGGAGTTCACGCTCACGTTCTTCCTCCTCCTTCAGCTTGGCCTCCCGCTCCTCCTGGATCCTCCTCCGCCGCTCCTCCTCCTCCCGCTCCAACTTCACACGCCACTGCCGCTCTTTCTCCAGCTTGGCTTGCCTGTGAATGACATGATGCATCACATTGAAGCTGAATTTGGCCCAGCACCACATCATGGCCCTTCAATCACGTGATGCAGCTATATTTTCTTTAAACAAACCATCAAGGTCACGTCATCCATTCAAATTTAATGCTTTAACTGAACTTTGTCACACTGGGTCTGTAATTGACATTAAAATTGCTCTTAGCCATCTGACATGTTCTGACATTATGTAGGTGATGTGTTGACCCACTTAAAAATAGAAAAACAAACAAAAAATAAGTAAAAGGGAGCTCTGGATCCCCAAGGACCAGCTTGGGAAGCACAGTGTTAAAGTGATATTAAAAAGCGATTTAGGACAGGTCAGTCACCATTGCAGGGAAACCAAACCTGGCACCATGACAGCCAACAGAAATGCAAAAACGACAACAGAGCATGCAGGCCTTGCAGGAGGCCTAGCTCACCTGACCGCCTCCTCCTCCTCTCTCTTCCTCCTCTCCAACTCCAGTTCTCGCCTCCGCTGCAGGTCACATAGCTTGTCGGCCTTGACCTGCCGCAGTCTGTCCAGGACCTGCTGCTGCTTGGTCTGGCTTTCCCGGAGCTCCTGTGGGAAGGGACCGGGCCCGCACCACCATTAGCGCAGAGCACCAAGCCACACCGCCAACCACCACTCGCTATACAAGGTACAGACACCAGATCCAATTCAGAACACACGGGATTCTGGGCCATAGATTATGGATGTTTTGAGGCTTCACTTCTCCACTTTATTCTATTTACAAATGCTACTGGCCCCTGTACAGCACACATTGATGCCTTTCTACCACCAGTAATGCCTCCTCACCTTGATGTCCACGTTGTACTGGTCCATCTCCGACAGTTTTGCCACGGTATCCTTCTCCAGCACATCCAGCTGCTCCTTGAGTTTCCGACAGACGATGTCCTTCTCAGTCACGCCCCTCTTTACGGAGGAAAGTGTCGGACCTGTATACAGAAACACTACCTCTAAGCAAGACCCTTCACCTGCAATTGCTTCATCCTGGGACTGACAATCTACATCTAAGCCCTGCAAGGAAGTCCTCCAACTTGCAGGGAAAACTGCAAGGGGGTTGGTGGCAGGGTTGGCACTCCAGCCACCGGAAAAAAATGTACACTGTTCCATTCCATTCGGACTAGTGTGATGCTGAGGTGTCACCCGCTGCACGACTACACTCAGGTTCTCATCCCTGAGGTGGTTCGTGTGGAGGGTGCAGCAACGCGCTGTATCAGCAGGGGGCCCTTACATTAACAACCCTAAGTGCACCTCGAGGTTATATGGTAAGTATTTTCTTGTTGACATGTGAGAGGGAGGGCTGTGACAGATAACCTGGCCCCCACAATCCCCCACTCCACCCAAACCCTACAGAGCCGAGATGAGTTGGTAGCCGACTTGTGCCCAGAACTTCTGGAAACTCCTGTACTGCTGGAAAAGCCTTCCAGGGGGGGTTACATCTGAAAGCTGGCTGAAAGAACGCCAAGATTCTGCATTGCTGTCATCGAAGCAAAACTGTCGACTGCCTCCAAGCCTTTTACTCTAAGGTGAATAATGTAGCTAAAATATAAAGATGTATTACAAGTGGGTGCATCCAAACTTTTGTCTGGTAGTGTACACCTACATTTTAGAAGCACAAGAAGCATGTACCACCCATGTGCCACCATGACATTTAAGTACTTCAAGAATGACTGCAGGGGGGGGGGGCGCCAGGTAACGCAGGGAGAAGCAGGGAGATCAGACTCACCAGACCTACTGTTCAGCCCCATGTTGCATAGGATCTCCTTGCATCTCTGCTGCTCCACAATCAGCTGAGAATGTTTCCTCTGCCCCTCCTGCACAAAAACAGGCCAAACTCCCTCAGAAAGCTGGAGAATCCTGAAATAAACCCTCCCTGGAAACTTCACCCTATCTATCTATTGCTTTTATAGTAAATTCCCCCCCAAAAAAACTGCACATTCTCCAGGAAAGGTGTGAAGAACAGTCTCTCCCTTGGTTGCCAAAATCTGAAGACTGCTAATCAGACAGGAGTGGCACAGCTGTTGTATAACGCACAGCAGACATAACGCCAGATCACATGGAAAAAGAACCGTGTTGAATCTATTTATCAGTGTTGCAGCTGGTGCTCGTCCCATAGCTGCTGGGATCTTGGACGGCAGCGGAGGAAGGCCGCAGACCTCAAGCTGCCGCTGCAGGGCGTTGACCTCCAGCAGGCAGCTGTCCTGCTTCTGACTGATCAGTTCCAGCTCTCCCTTCTGGATGCTCCTCTTGCTCTGGACGTCCCTGAGTCGGTCAGAGATCTGCTTGTGCTTGTCTCTCTGAAATTAAACAGTGGTCTTATGAGTCCTGAGGGCGGGAATATTGTCGCTGTGGACACAAGCATGTGTACCATTGACATCTGAAAGGAAAACGTGCGTCTCTGATAGTGCGATTTCAACAGCTGGCTGTTCCTCGTTCCTGAAGGGGAATGCAGTCGGTCGGGGCAAACAGGTGCAGGACGGCCTGGTCCTCACCACAGCCTCCAGCTCCAGCTCCAAGCTCCTCTTCTTGGCCTTAAGCTTGATGATGTCCTCTTGTTCTTGGTTCCTCTGATTCAGCAGCTCCTGTCGCCTCCTCCGCTCCCACTCCATCTTCCTCTGACGCTCCAGCTCCTGCTTAGCAGCCTGCAGGGACACACACATGATCACGACCAAACACACACACACACACACACACACACACACGCGCTAATCACAGGTCGCACACGTTCACACACAAGCTAAACCAATAACCAAATACATGCTGTCAAACCTTCCCAGCCATTCAGAGATGTACATAAACGGAGTTTCACCAGTAAACTAGTTTAATTAGTTATAATGCTGTATTTGCCCAACACAGGGTTACAATAATGAAGTTTTATTAACTTCCAGCCAATTATCACAGGGGGGCCTGGAGTCTATCCAGGACAGCACAGGGCACCAGGCTGGGGGGGTACACCCTGGACGGGATGTCAGCCCATCGCAGGGCACAAAACATGCACTTACACTAGAACCTCGCACTGCAGAGAATTTAAAGGCACCAGACCACCTAAGGGCATGTTTTTGGAGGAAGGCCACACAACACTGGGAGAACATGGAAACTCTCAAAGAGTGGAGGTGGGATTCCAACCCCCAGCTCTGAAAGGTATGAGGCAACAGTGCTGGTGAATCGCCAACAACATTAATTTGCTAAACCCAAATGTGATTGGCTGGGACTGGACCAATGACCAAAGAGCGACTGCCTAACCCCAAGTACAATGCTAGCATTCCATACTAGAAAGACTGACCTCCTTGCGTTCCAGCTCCTTTAAGCGCTCTTCCTCCTTCTGCCATTCCAGCTCGCGTTGCCTCTCCAGCCGCCGCTCCTGCTCCTGTTGCCGCCTCCTCTCCTGCTCCCGCGCCTCCTGCTCACGCCGCTCCTGCTCCTCCCGGGCCTTCTGGGCCCGCCTCTCTTGCTCGCGCCGCTCCTGCTCCTGTAAGACCTGCCGCCGCCTCTCCAGCTCAGCGTTTCCCCGCTGGAAGTTCTCCTTTAGCTTGTCCTCGAACGAAACTGCAAGGAGGGCCATGCACACGCACACGTGGTAACCATGGCAATAGGGGCAGTGACCTTTGACCTCCTGCAATTCAATGTGAATCAGGTGATTCTTTGTAAAGATACTAAGAACGGCACATCACTAATACACACTTGTGTCACCAAAAACATTCACTAGCTGAAGGTGCCTGTCTTTGTGTGTGTGTGTGTGTGTGTGTGTAAATCCGTCTGTCCGTTCTACTAATGCTACCATTACTCTTTGTCTTCTGGGGTGGTTCAACTTGAATTTCTTCAGGGACGATGGTGCGATTCAAAGGAAGCAATTCCCCCTGCTTCCCCGTTCTGCAAAATACAACATGCCTCCGTGTAGGTAGAAGGTGCTAGAACCTGAGACTCTGAGTCAGGCTACACAGGAACAACCACCATACAGCTTCCCGTGCTCACTCATCAGGAGTCCCTTAGCTGGGCTCAGTCGAAGTATCTCAGTGTATGGGGACACTCTCCCTTTCTGTAACAAAGCCTCCTAGCCTGTGATTCCAGATGGGTCAATGTCCAGCCTGACACAGCATATTCAACCCCCCCGCCTTTCCCCATTCATTACATATAACTATGGAAAAAAGTTAGAGACCATAGCACCAATTTTTGTTTCACTCAGTTCTCCTTTATGGGTATGGATCTGTGAATAATGTTTTTTTTTCTTTTGCAAACTGCAGCCTGGTTCTTTCCTGCTTCTCATTAATGAAGGGCTTCTTCCTTGCTTTATGGGACTTCAGCCCTGCTTCTATGAGCCTGTTATGAACTGTCCTAGCAGTGCACCTCACACCTGCACTTAACGTTTCCACCAAGTACAGGTCACTTGAGGTCATGATTCATGAGGCACTGTCGGATAAGTGAACGGGCATCTCAAGCATTGGGAAGTCGTTTCCACCCTTTACCTGGCTGCTTTCTGGCCTTTCTCAGTGTCTCCCGTTTCACCATATTCTTGTACACTTGCGTACTTAGAACCTGGAAGCAACCTGACGCTCAGCGTACCTTTCTGCCAGCAAAACCAGCTTTAAACAAGCAGATTTTTTTTCCAGTATAGAGTGGTCTCAATTTTTTTCCAGAGCTCTATTTACTGCTCTGCCGGGTTCACCGATTGGCCACCGGCGGCGGCTGTCTACCTGACGGAGGGGGGCACCAGGTCCCCGGGAAGCGTGAGGGGCAGCGGCTGTCCGGCCTTCGCCATGTCCACCAGGTGCATAGCCAGGATGAACTCCTCCCCTGTCAGCTGGCCGTCCTTGTCCACATCTGCCAGGTTCCTTGGGAGAACATGTGGGAAGGTCAGTAATCGAACCGGGTGCACAGATGGCGAAGACCAGCATAACTTCACCCAGACCATGAGGGGTCCAATTTAAAAACCAAACTAACCTACAAAAAAATGACAACTTACCCTGAGTTTTGTCCAACTGTAGGCTAATGCAAGTGTTCCAAGCATGTTTAAGGTATGCTAGGCTAGGCTATGAAGTTTGTTAGGTGAGCTGTAATAATAAAATGTATTCTCACCTAACAATATATTTTTTAGCAGTATTTTGAGAGACAGACATATAAAAAACAAAATGCCTTTAAATTTTTTTATTT
The DNA here is from genome assembly GCF_023856365.1 of Brienomyrus brachyistius. Classification (NCBI taxonomy): domain Eukaryota; kingdom Metazoa; phylum Chordata; class Actinopteri; order Osteoglossiformes; family Mormyridae; genus Brienomyrus; species Brienomyrus brachyistius. The sequence continues at coordinate 55,907 of NW_026042628.1, read as the reverse complement.
TTTTTTAAAGCAGTGATTATTGCAGCACATTAAAAACCTGCGACACGCTTCCTATTAGTTGATTATCAGTAGGATCCCATGAGTCACAACTCAGAAGTACAGACCTCCTGCCTCGAGCCGTCGCACCAGCTGCCTGACGCGTGCTAACAGGAACAGACCACTTAAGAAAAGCAACCAGCCCTGGAAATATCATGATGGCTTCTGAAATCAGCGCAGGGTCAATTGGAGCAATTAGAGGTTGTTCAGGGGACCAGCAGAGAAATCACTGCCAATCCGGGGACTTGAACTGTCGACCTTGCGGTTACAGACATATGGTCCTCACCTGTGGAGCCACACACTGCCCGCATAGAGTGGATGCTGAAAGGATTGAGCTACGTAATTTAAGAGGGGCAAATAAACCAAGCGCACCACTGCGGCCGTGAAGAATTCAGTGGACACTCACCAAACAGTGGCTAGCTGAGTCTGAGTGAGCTGGGATGAGGCCAGAACGTTCCTGACCTGCACACCTGCAAGGTAGAAAAATGGCGAGGGGAATATGAGCTTCAAGCTGAACGACCTGAAAACTGTGGGGGGGGGGAGGGGGGGTTCCCACCAAGAAACCACCATTAACGTACAAAATGTTTCATAATCTAGCTCCCGTCGAACACAGCCTGCAATGTCACTTGTGAGCTGTGACTCATTTAATTACTGGAGTAATTAAATCAACAGCCGGAGCCCTGAGCCTTTTACCAGTGATGCAAAAGTCTGTAATTAATGTGAACTGCTTTCCTATTATTACGAACATGCCTGACGAATCCCTGAACAAGCTTATTACAAATAACATGCTGTGTTTAATTGTCATTAAAAGGTGCTAACTGGGTTCGCTGGGGAACCTGTCAAGTGCAGAGGTGGCATCTGAATAATCTACTCCTTACACATCTCTGTGAATTACTTACTGTTATGACTGCAACACCCACATTCAGATCATTAAAGGAAAAGCGTTTATGGCTGTTTAATGTCGTCGACACTAGAAACAAAGTTCCTCAGATCAGAGTTGAGTAGAATCAGGTGATGAAACTAGCGTCAAAATAGGCACTGTATAAAAAAGCTACAAGCATTTTAATTATTTCAAAAGTTAGCATGCTAGCCTGTTAGCATGTAAAATGCCTTGGCATGCTCAGATCAGGCTGAAAGGTTTGATCTAGGCGTATAGCAACACCCAGATTCAGAATATGGAGTAATCTCAAAACTTAGCATGTTAGCATATTAGCATCAAAACCAGATGTGTGGGCGTATCTCCGCCTAGGAATCTCGTAGAGACTAGAAACAAAGTTCCTCAGATTAGACATGATGAGAAAAGACATAAAACTAGCATCAAAATGTACAAAAAACTACAATCATGTTAACATATTAGCATCACAACCAGAAGTCGGCATCTCACCAGCCTAGGAATGCCCTAGAGATTAGAAACAAAGATCCTCAGATCCATCTTAATAAGTAGAGTAAAGACATAAAACTAGCATCAAAACAGGCAATGTACAAAAAACTACAATCATGCTAGCATATTAGCATCAAAACCAGAAGTCGGCATCTCACAGCCTAGGAATACCCTAGAGATTAGAAACAAAGTTACTCAGATCCGGCTTGATGAGTAGAATCGAGTGAAGAAATTAGCGTCAAAATAGGCAATGTACCGAAAAAAAAACTACAATCATGTTAGCATATTAGCAACAAAACCGGAAGTGGGCGTAACTCACCCTAGGAATGTCGTCGACACTAGAAACAAAGTTCCTCAGATCAGAGTTGATGAGTAGAGTAAAGACCACTTCCGGTTATCTCACTGCTGATTTCCTGGAGCTGCTAGATTCCCTCAACCTACAACAACAACATGTTGATGTCCCCACACATTCCAGGGGTCACACACTTGACTTGGTGTCAAGTGAGGCCAAGCACAGAGCCCTGTGGGACACCACAGGTGACGTTGTGGATGTGAGATTTTGCGCTGCTAAGGGTGACATGTTCGGTTCTGCCAGTTAGGTATGACGTGAACCAGTTATGAACAGTTCCTGAGAGTCCCATGGTGCATTGCAGGCGGTGAAAGAGGATGTTATGGTCTATTGTGTCAAAAGCAGCTGTCAGGTCAAGGAGGATGAGTATAGAAGGGGAACCAGTATCTGCAGTCATCAGAAGATCATTGGTGACCTTGACCAGGGCTGTTTCTGTGCTATGGCCAGGGCGGAAACCGGACTGAAATTTTTCAAACAGGTTATTCAGTTTGAGGTGATCATGAAGTTGTGCTGCAACTGTTTTTTTTCCAGAACTTTAGAGAGGCATGGAAGATTGGAGATGGGCCCATAGTTAGAGAGAACTTCAGAGTCCATGGTGGGTTTTTTCAATAGAGGTCTGATGACAGCAGTTTTTAAAGTAGAAGGAATATGGCCAGTCAGGAGGGATTGGTTTATGATCCTGGTGATGAGTGGAGAGACGGCAGAGATGTTGACCTTTAGCAGGGCTGAAGGGAAAGGGTCCAGGGAACTGGTAGATGGTTTCATTTTCCTGATGACGTTCTCCACCTCTTCCCGTGTGGTAGCAGAGAAGGAGCAAAGTGGCTGGACCTTCTCAGGTAGTAGGTCGACAGTTGGAGGAGGCAAGATATTCGTGATGGAGAGGTATGAACGGATATTATCAACATTTTGTCTGAAGAAATTGATGTGCATGTTGCACCTCTGCTGTTGCACTGCTGACAGGTTCAGAGGAGAGAAATTTAAGGTCCAGGGCCAGGGCATCTGCATTGATGGTCTTCAGATTTCTGAAATGGATCTGACGTTTTGGTTTGATATGGGGCGGAGAGAAAGGCCAGCTCCATTGACACTACTTTATGGTCCGAGATACCAAGATCATATACCTGTAGATTACTGATGGGGGCGAAGTTTGAAATGACCAAGTCAAGTGTGTGAACCCTGGAATGTGTGGGGACATCAACATGTTGTTGTAGGTTGAGGGAATCTAGCAGCTCCAGGAAATCAGCAGTGAGATAACCGGAAGTGGGCGTATCTCCGCCTAGGAATGTCGTCGACACTAGAAACAAAGTTCCTCAGATCAGAGTTGAGTAGAATCAGGTGATGAAACTAGCGTCAAAATAGGCACTGTATAAAAAAGCTACAAGCATTTTAATTATTTCAAAAGTTAGCATGCTAGCCTGTTAGCATGTAAAATGCCTTGGCATGCTCAGATCAGGCTGAAAGGTTTGATCTAGGCGTATAGCAACACCCAGATTCAGAATATGGAGTAATCTCAAAACTTAGCATGTTAGCATATTAGCATCAAAACCAGATGTGTGGGCGTATCTCCGCCTAGGAATCTCGTAGAGACTAGAAACAAAGTTCCTCAGATTAGACATGATGAGAAAAGACATAAAACTAGCATCAAAATGTACAAAAAACTACAATCATGTTAACATATTAGCATCACAACCAGAAGTCGGCATCTCACCAGCCTAGGAATGCCCTAGAGATTAGAAACAAAGATCCTCAGATCCATCTTAATAAGTAGAGTAAAGAAATAAAACTAGCGTCAAAACAGGCTATGTACAGAAAAAACTACAATCATGTTAGCATATTAGCATCAAAACCAGAAGTGGGCGTAACTCACCCTAGGAATGTCGTCGAGACTAGAAACAAAGTTCCTCAGATGAGAGTTGATGAGTAGAGTAAAGACATTAAACTAGCATCAAAACAGGCAATGCACAAAAAAACTACAATCATGCTAGCATATTAGCAACAAAACCGGAAGTGGGCGTAACTCACCCTAGGAATGTCGTCGACACTAGAAACAAAGTTCCTCAGATGAGAGTTGATGAGTAGAGTAAAGACATAAAACTAGCATCAAAACAGGCAATGTACAAAAAACTACAATCATGCTAGCATATTAGCATCAAAACCAGAAGTCGGCATCTCACAGCCTGCGTAGTAGAGGTCTAGGCTGCCCAATCCTCCAAACGGAGAAGGTACAGCAGGATGTAGGTCCCTGTACCCTCACCAATCGCCTCCCTAGTCTGCTACATGCACTACGTGAGCAGATCGGCTAAGGCTCCAGCACTTCCCTATCAGCGTCACGGTGCCAACCTGGAGTGTAGTACTGTTGGGGATAGCGTGATGTTTAAGTACCCACACCGTACCCCCACCCCCCGACCGAAGTACCCAGCAGTAGCAGGTGAGACGCCCCTACTCCGGAGAGAGCCTAAATAATAGAAGCAGGGTAACCACTGTACACCAGGATAGGGTAAATTGAACACATAGGCAGTTTATTCTCTGTAAGATTACTAAATTATTAGATGGAAAGAACCAAAGCTCACATAAAACAAAGGACTGCAATTACCAAATTGAGTTTCACCAACCACCTGACTCCCCTCTATTAATGAAACCCCAGCCCCAGTCACCCTACTGAGCGCTCAGTGTCTAACGGTGGAGGCTTCAAGCAAGAACTCCCGTTTACCTCCGACGGGATATTTTTTACCCTTCATATAACACGTTCGTAGTAACCTTACAACAGGACACATTCATATTAAACATGCACAACAACCTCATAAAAGAAATGAACCTTATTCATTTAGCACTTTATACCACCGGCACATTGTAATAATCCGTCCGATAACATCAACACTCCCATGCGAAAGTCTGTTCAGTACATTTACTTCCAAAAATGACCGCCAGAGAAATCAGGCATCCGGGCATGCAGTTAGAACATAGCGGGCCTGCCCTGCCAGGTGGTAGCGTGCGCAGAAAATGGGGTGTGCAGCAGCGATCTTTTAAAACTCCGCTTAGTGTCCGTCACGTTAGCAGAAGTCTTCTACTTCTTGGCCAAGTTGCTGATCACCCTGATGTACATTCGCCGAAATAAACTTTATTAAATATCACCTGCGTCGTCCTTGGTACTGGAGCTGATGAGTCGTCTCTGTATAGCAGGGAAGCTACCGCGATTCCTCCAAGCTCCGGTTCCCACTGCGCGGCACCGGGAGCAGCTCTCCTCTGTCGTTCTGGTAACACACAGCAATTTCCCTTCTCCGGAGCACCAACGTGGCTCGAACCTGCCTTCAGACTAATCTGGTCCTGTGTGACTACATTAAGGAATTCTCCCTACTTACTCTACATCACCCGAACGAACCAAAAAAAAACCTCCTTTCCCCCTCTCTCTCCCGCCAACTCCACTGCCCTGCTATACGCAGCCACGTTACGTCGTGACGCACCGTCACACTTGCTTTTAAACACCTTTGAATCACGAAATAAACTAAAGTAAATCATTATCAAATTGTCCGTGACCTTACATGACAAATAAAACAAAGCAGCTTGTAAATTATAACCCTTTAACACGCTTAATTTATCCGTGCTCTTTAGCACCTTGTAGTGAGCAAAAACGTAGTCCATTTTACTCGGCAAAACACCTTACAACAGAAATATTAAACATATATACATTTACAAATCAACCTTCAAAACCCACCTTGTTCCTCATCAACCAGGAGCTAAAACCATCACTGGTATTTAAGAAATTAACCAAAAAAGAATCGTAATATAACTATTCCTTTTTCACGGAACACACCTTGCTTCGACTTCCATGAAGTTTTCCCGCTACTGTGCGGTTTGCAACACTGGTTTACGGCAGCTTGTTGTTCTATGTTCCTTCAAAATAAAAGCCGTTCTTTCACAATAAAAGGCATCACTCGTCTTATACAGTTAAACAAGGAATAACATTTGTAACTAATAAATGGAATAAACGAAATATTAATACGGTCATTTAAACTCCCACCAAATCATTAGAGCTCAAATGGGAACCAAACGGAGTGATAATGATTTCCTAATGAAGAAATGACCTGTAACCGTTGACCTGTAAACATTACATTGTATGAAAACACAGTTTACATGACAGAATAAACCTTAAACTTCAGAATGTAATTAAACAGTCTCCAATAGCAAAACCAGTTTCTGCACTGGGCGTTCCACTACAGAAGGTTTACTGTAACATTGTCCTTTGTCCATCTTCCTTTCTCCAAAACGAAGCTTTACCTTTCTTACAAGTCCATCTTTGTCAGTTGTTGTGTCCATTACACGTGCTAATCTCCATTCATTGCGTGGCAAGTCATCCATTTTCTCCATCACAACATCTCCAACCTTCAAGTTTCTCCTTGGAGAGTGCCATTTCTGTCTTGTTGCGATGTTAGACAGATACTCCTTTTTCCAACGTGACCAAAACTGTTCTGATAAATACTGCACCTGCCGCCATCTTTTCCGTGCAAATGTGCGAAATGTGAATTTGCATTTTTACAGGGTGGTTCTGTAACACTCATTAATATTCATGAGAGAATATTACTGATTGGTCACTGAATGCCTTAAACCAGGGGAGCCCAAATCCAGTCCTGGAGGGCCAGAGTCCTGCACATTTTTGGGTTTCCCCTCATTTAACACACCTGATTCATCTCCTTGTGCTAATAACCACACAGCTCTTGAGCTGAATTATTTATGGTGGAACAGGGAAAGAGCTGAGCTACACAGGGCACCGGCCCCCCAGGACTGGATTTGGACACCCCTGCTTTAGGTAGAAGAAACAGGCAGCACAAGTCGATGTTAACTGGCCAATGAGGTAGTGCCCCTCTCATAAATATTAATCAGCCAGCCAATCGTGTAGGGCTTCACTCATGAATATTAAAAAGTTCTCCTGATCCACGGTGCTAAAAGAAATTAGCGCCCAGGACACACTGGATGTGCATCATGTGCGGCGGAAAATATCAAATTTCATTTCGGCGCCCATGTTAACAGATTAGAGCGGCCGCGTGCGCGAGATGCGGGGCTCACGCCTCGCGGTAGCGGCGCCGTATCTAGAGTCACGCGCGTGGTAAGCGGTTCGCTATGGAAGCGTATTGCATTCATCTGGGAAAAAAATCAAGTCTGTTTTTTCGAATTAATAAAATAATAATCCCGTTTTTCTGAGCAATATTTTTCTGTTTAATGAGGTAATGAGAACCTTTCTGTTTTTCATGATGCACGTCTCACTGTGTAGTTTAATCCGCTTTTTTTGATGGTTTGTAGACGGTATTATCATTAGTTTGCCGGCTTTGCGCGGCACCTATTCCGCCCCGCTCCACACTGCAGCGTTTCTCCCGGATCAGTAGATACAGTATGACATATGCTTCATGGAAATAAGCCGATGCATTTGAAATGCATTCAGACCGGCTTTGCTGTGACTAAAGACCATCTTTAGCAATCGCTGTAAATACTGAATCCTCATGGAGCGCAACTCCGGCGCCGGAAACAGCTTTTGTATCAGAATCCAGGTCCAAACTTTTATTAAATGTCACTTTAAATATGTAATAATATTACTTAAATATTCTGTTATTGATGGCCATTTTCATGCCGCACGCGCCGGAATTAGCAGTTAGAAGGAAAGACACTGACTTTAGTATTGATCTCTGGTGCCGTTTTGTGGTAAATATGCTTGTGATGAATATGTCTGATGAATATCGCTGCTTTGTAATTTTACTTCCCCGTAATTTCACTAATTAAGCTGTTAGTTTAGCTCGCTTCCCTCCGACATTTCCTGAGCTGTTTCATAAGCTTCAGTTCCCGCTTCGTTAGGGGAAGCTGTGCTGTTTTTATATCGTACAGAAACAGGCGGCCTGATGGGATTAATAATTCTTCCTCCTGCCTACAGACTGGACCCCAACACAGCAAACAGACGCCTGTCTCTGTCAGGGGGGAACAGGAAGGTGACAGAGGGGGCAGAGCGGCAGCCATATCCTGATCATCCAGAGAGATTTGACAGCCGCCCCCAAGTTCTGTGCAGAGAGAGTCTGACTGGCCGCTGTTACTGGGAGGCTGAGTGGGATGGATATGAAGCCTGGATAGGAGTGACTTATAAAGGGATCAGGAGGAAAGGAGGGAGGGACTGTCTCCTTGGATACAATGACAAGTCATGGATTCTGTGCTGTTATACTGACAGTTACTCTGTCTGGCACAATAATAAAGAGACTCTCATACCCATACGGCCCTCAGGCTCCCGCAGAGTAGGAGTGTATCTGGACTGGGGGGCTGGTGCTCTGTCCTTCTACAGAGTCTTCTCTGATGGACTGACCCCCCTGCACAGATTCACCTCCTCATTCACTCAGTCCCTCTATCCAGGGTTTTGGGTTTATAGTGACTCCTCAGTGTCACTGTGACATGTTGCTGGTTCTCCTGGCAAAAAGGTGAAATCTCTGCTTTTTAACCTTTATAATCCTTTTCACTCTGAAAGTGTGTCATCTTCGCCATTTCAGAACCTCTGCTAAAATCATCCTAGTATTTGCAGCGACCGTCCAGTGCAGCCATGTATTTTTTGACTTGGCCACTAGCAGACCTCATACAGCTAGTCAATCTCGCACTGACTTTTTTAACCAATATATTTAATAATTTAATTGAGCTGTTGGTGAAATTTAGCAAAATCATGGAACGGCTGAGGTGCCCCTGAGGAGAAGTTTGGGAACTGATGTGGTGTTCATCTAGCCATCCAACTAGATATCAGTAACTTTTTAGAACACAGAAGAAATTATTACTAGTTTTTATTGTGTTACTCTTAATTTGCACACGTTCTAATGTTAAATTGTATTTTTTGTTCTAAGCCAAAGTACACTTGCTACCCAGATAAACAGCTTTAAACATTTCTTTGGACTGCCTAAGACTTTTGCACAGTACTGTATGTTTGACAAAAATAAATGCCTGTGTTCAGTGAGCTGATTAAACACGAAAAATATAGTATTATACATTTTCTCTCTGGCTAGAATATAACTAAATGTAATCCTGATTGGGGGGGGGGGCTTTCCCTCTCCCCTGTATATGTACATTTTATATATTTATGTGAAAAAATATTATGTGGTACCTTGGGCGGAGCTTAATTCTCCGCTTCTGACGTCATAAGAGGAAGTGGCTTATCCTTGATGCTGATTGGTCGAGGGTTTATGCCCATATATGGTATCAATACATGCTTATGCCACGTGTTGCAGATAGGGGGGTTTGGGAGATTAAACTTTAATAGAATAAAAATACATTACATGTATTTTATTAATGTGCTTTTTTAATTACGTTTTTAAGGTAAATAATAATAATAAAACATAGAACAGGATAATGGCAAGCTAGCGCATACACGTTCAGAGGGGGCGTCCGTCCGGCCCTGTGTTGTTAGTAAGCGCCGCGGCGTATTTTAAAAGAAAGCGCCCAAATGTTTTAAAAGAAGAAAGCACCAAGTGTGTTAAAGAAGAAAACCCTTAGTGTTATTTTAAAAGAAAAGCAGTGTGAATTTAAACAAACATGCCCGAAAGAAGCAGCAGAACAGCAAATTTAAACAAGCGAAAACAACAAACAAGCCCGTCGTTTTAAAAGAAGCGATCACTCATTACATTTAACCAACACGAAAGACTTTAGTTATATTTACCAGGTTTGAGAAAGCATGTAAGCGGCAAACTTTTAGAAGAAATAGGACGAAACGATCCTGGAGCTCCGACACATGCGACTGCCCTGTTTGAACAACGCGGGTCGGAATGGACGATCGCTAGTCCGGCGTTTGGCGCATGCGCACCCACGCCGACGCCCCTTTAAAAATGGCTACGCCGGCGGAGCGCCTGTTTTAGCAAATAAAAACCCTATAACCGTAATGATTTTAAGTAATGAAGCACATTTCTGTCAATGTGAATAATAAAGTAAAGCGCTCTGAGCATTTTCGATAGCAATAATCGCAGTATTTGCGAAGCGATGCTGGATGCGCTGAGCTCGCCGGGAAGGTCATGTGGTCCGCATTCCCTCCCCATGCACACGTGATCAGCTCAATCACACCGAAATTGTCGGTTTGCTGCCCTTCAGGGAAACAATCTAAAGGGTGTTACGGGAAAAGTAATCGATGCAAGAGCCAATGATGTTCTCCTGGTGCCTACCCGTGTTTATGTTATCGTTACTGACACAAACAATGATGAACGATAATAAGCATATTTGTGGCCACTGCCCCGTGTACAATCTGCCACTGAAGATCCACCGTGTGCTTCTCAATGGGGGGCTTGTACAGGGACCTCCAACATCCCTGCGGGGAAGATCCAGGCCTCAACAAACCTGACCACCTAGAATCTGCCAGTCCACTCAGTGCCCGAAAATGCAGCACTTTAACACAAACCTGGAACAGACCTTTCTCAGACAAATCTCTAAGAGCCACCTGCTGAGGAGACACGAAAGAGAGCAGCAAACCCACCTCCTCCCGATGACCCTCTACAGCAGGAGGGAAAAATGGGGACTACTGCCTCCTCCCAACTCAAGCACATTCTTAGTTGCCTCTGGTAGCGTGCAGACAATGTCCTCCAAAGCTCTCTGAAGAAGTCTGGGGGAGGGGGAAACATTTCCGCATGTAGGGGGCCAGTGGCATTTCATTATTTACAGAAAATTCCATAGAGCCAATGTAGGAACCTGAGGTCAGTTTAACACAGGTCACTGTCCGTGGTGCTGAAACCTTTACTTGATGGGCTGGTCCTGAATGAATACAATGGTTGGCCAGCGTGCCTCACTATGCGTTTCCACTGACTGACACCTTCACATGTAATGTGATTGTTAACAATGAGGAACATTTTACAAGTTACTACAGGAAGCAATATTTACATGCCTGTAGCTTTCATTTCTCACCACAGAAAACCCAAAAAAAAGAAATAAGAAATACATTCATGTTATATCCAATATATTACTTCATCATTTAAAATCACAAAACATATCTGACTGTTAATCTCTATGTTTTAATAATTTCAATAGCATTGCGTGATTTGCTTATTTTTTTCAAAAGCCACTGTGAAAGCGAAATTTAAAGAAGTTTGGTCCCCTTATAACAGCATTGGGTAAGAGAGCCGAGGGCTGCTGGGATTGTTCTCAATGTCTTGTTGGTGCCGTGTGGGTTGTGCTGCACAAACAGCTTCAAGTTATGAGATAACATGAGCAGATGCCATTACGTCATTAGTGCTACACAAGATATTGTCATGACCTGGCTCAAGGCCATAAGAAAAAGTGGACCAGTGTTAAATCACTGTGCCCTCAGACCTCTTCAGATTGCAAGCCCATTTAAATGGCACAGAGGTACACAATGGGTGGCCTGTATCTGCTTCACTTAATGTGCACCAAAGACCTCATATGAGGACCACAAGAGCCACCCCAGATTTACCCACCATCATGAGAAAGACTAAGATCAGCATGGATCAAATGGCCTATTTGCGTGTACAACCACCACCAGACCACTCTGACTGGCTTTGGGTTTTTGAGACAATATGAGAAGGACAGGTGCCCTTTTGCGTGGAATGTCTCCGATTCCTGTTATTCCTTCTTCCTCTTTTTGTTTTCTTCAAGTGCCAACAAGAGAAATTAATATGACAATAGCAAAGCATCTGTAATTGCAACAATTTTCTAGGAGAAGGGGTGTGTTTTTTGACACAAGTGCCAATATTTTTGGCCATGACTGTAATAGTTATTTGTGATTTGTAATAATTATTTAATTTTATCGATCCATCTACTTACCTACACTAAAAAATGTACTGTTGGATGTAATTAATTTTAAGACTAGTGGTTACATGAGAGAGAGATGCAATACCGCTTTCGTCAAAATGACAGGTCGGGTCAAAGGTCACGTTCAAAAGTTCAGTGGGCGGAGCTTATGTTGTAGTGGGTTGAGCTTGGTTGTGTAACTGACGCAATAGCATGTGGATTTAATTATTTATTTAAATATTTTTTTTTGTCTTCTTCCCCGGGGGTTGGTTGTGTAACTGCTGCAATGGTATTTGTATTTAATTATTTATTTATTATTTTAAATGATTGTGGCTTAGGGGGCATGGGTTGGTTGTGTTAGTGATGCAATGGTATTTGGATTTAATTATTTATTATTTTAAATGCTTATTTTAAATGTTTATTATTTTAAAATGATATTGAGGAGAGTGCTTATGAGTGTGTATTATTTTAAAAATGATATTGATGAGAGTGCTTATGAGCGTGTGTTATTTGAATAAGTTATTATTATTATTATTTTGTGGGGCGCGGGCGGGAGTGAGCGTGGCTGGGTTACCTGATGGAGCGCGAGCGTACGGTGTGCGGTAGCGTGGTAAGGTCCCCGGGCTTCGGAGAATCAGCAAAGGACTTATTCACATACTGGTGCGGTAGCGCGGAAAGGTCCGCACGGCTTTGGATAATCCTCAGAGAGAGCGATGCGGGAGAGCTGAGAGGCGTGCTGCTGCGCGAGTCTGAGAGAAACTGTGAGAGACTGTGGGATAAAATGGTAAAGTTGGAGCAAAGAATGAGAGGAGGAGGTGCAGGGTCTATCGTCCAATAAAAACGCTCGGCGCTAGTTTTGACCGTGTGTTTTTTCCTCACGCGAGCGTTTGTATCACATCGGCGTATGGCGCCAATTTGTAAAGGTCATAAGTCGAGACATACATCGAGTCTGTCAATTTGTCCGCCAGTAAATTCTGCAGGGCCGTGCCACCTGGCCATCGAGGCGCCCCCCTACCCGGCCACGCGGGCCATACATCGAGTCTGACACTTTTGCCCTCCAGTAAATTCTGTTTAAAGTTTTGTTTTCACATACGTCCCAAATTACAGATAATTTTCTTACACAGGCACGAGTAGCATCATCAAGGCCGTACCACCTGGTCATACATCAAGTCTGACAATTTGCCCGCCAGTAAATTCTGTTTATAGTTTTGTTTGTCATACATGACCGTGCAGATATGGGGTGACAGAGACAATTAAATTGTATTACGTCGAGCGGGGGGCCTTTTCCTCCTCCTAGAGGCATCATCTTCATCCGTACCACGCCCCCACGAGCAGGCCGTGTAGAATATAGGGAGCTTCGCGCTGCAGGGCCAACTCTATCTTTTCAAAAAATACAGACATGTCTGGGACTTCCGAAATGAAAGATTCAACCTCACCTTCTAAGACTCAACAGGAGCAGGAGGCCATTATGCAGCCTCCGGGGGCTCCCAGGAAGATTCATACGGCACGTAGACGGGTACCTATGATGCGACCGTCGGAAGACCCGAGGGCTATCTGGGAGCTGCCCAACGGGAATAAACTGGTCTGCCTCTTTGACAACGTTGCGGAGGAACTGCGCGTCTTTCAGGTCACCGGAGACGGCCCAGACCCCCCGAAAGACGACCCGTATCTGGTGACTTTTTCCGAAACGGAATGGGGAAACTTGAAGACTGTCGTTACCCCGATGATGGAGGAGAGCACCGACCCCGACCTTGAGGTCGAGACTGGAAGAATGGAGATGCACTATAGAGATGCTCGTAAACAGCGTACCACCATTATGAAGTGGGACGTGACCGGGGAGCTGGACAAGAGAATGGTGAATATATGGCAGTGGCCTAAATGCGACTGTTTTGGCCTGAGAATACCGTTAGTGATTTGGATGCAGATGATTCAAGAAAAGTCTGGTTACTACCAAGCGATGTTTAAGGAGAGTCGGGGAGATGACAAAACCTACGCCGTAAGGACCCCCCTCACCCCCTCACCCACCGTCGCTATATAAAGTGGACTCTGTTACAACCCCTTTTCACAAACATCATGGCAGCAGCAGCAGCAGCAGCAAATTATAGCGACGGTGAAAGCGGGGACAATGAGGCTCCAGCAGCAACCCTGACCTCTGATCCCGGGGAGCTCCTTCCAACCCCCCCATCATCACCGGCCTCTGATCCTGGAGAGGACCCTCCGACGCCTGAGATCTGCACGCTTCTCTCCAGACCGGCTCTCTGCCGTGGGATGTTGGCTTGTATTAAGGCTATGATAGTGGGCCTTTTAACCTCAGTCATCAGGAAGCATCAAGAGAGAAACTGCTACGGTTGTGAAGTGGATCACCCCAGTCAGAGACAACACCCTTGTCTGTTTCCTCCAGGCAGAAATTACTTTTACATACACTTTGACTCTGTGTTGCGTGACCTCTGGACCGATCGGCTGACACCCGCCTTGACCCACGTTCTATCGACCCTGGGCATCCGAGCGGCCGCCGGCAGGTTGGAGGGGGCCGTGGAAGCTATCCTGTACGATCTGCGTGAGGCCCGCAACGGCATGGTGGAAATCACTCGACTGGAACAAGATCTGTTTGAACAGAACCCAGCGTTTAAGCAGATCCTGGAAGAAGAATTTCTGACTCGTTGGGAGGCCCGAGACTAAAACAAAAAGCATCTTGTGATGGGGAACGGTATCAGCAGACTCTTACGGCGGTTTATGTTAAATGTTTTTTTAGAAAAAGTTAGTCCACTATTGTTGCGTGCTATTGATAAAAGTGATTGTCGGGATGATTATGCTTGTTGCTGCTTTCATAGAGTGTTATTTGAGATTTCTCAAGTCGGAGAAAATTATCAGCGGGGGATGGATTTACTTACTCAACTGATGTCAGAGGGTGAAAGACATTCCCCCGAAAGTCTCATACGCGCTTGTCTATCTTGTATTCCTGACAATGAATTTGACTGTAATCACATTTTTGTATTTTACGCTTTAATAGTAGATGTAGTCACCTCTAAATTTCATGATAAGCAGCCTATCGATGTTAATCAGATGCTTTCTACTCTACATACATGTATCGTTGAAAAAGCCACTATATCCACTTTACTGCATGTGACATCGCTAATCTACCTCAACAACTGTCACGGCTGTAACTAAATGTATACCTGCATTTTGAAAATGTAACCTTCACAAATTGTATACCAGCTTTTTTAAAATATATCTTTCACTAATTGCAAAAATAAAAAAAAATTAAAACTTGAATACCGTTGTAATAGTCTTTGTAAAATAACGGGTAAAAATGCTGAGCAGGTTGGCCGAGTGGTTAAGGCGTTGGACTTAAGATCCAATGGACGTATGTCCGCGTGGGTTCGATCCCCACCCCAGCTAAACTCTTTTGTAAAATAATAATAATTAAAAAACAAACTACACAATATGGGTTAAATGTAGAAAAAACACACAAAATTTCACTGATGTTCACTCAGTCTCTTAACAACCCCCATCCACAGTCAGCTATAAAACGCCGCACCCCGCTCTCCCCCCACTCAGTGTGTGAAAAGCATGTCTGTTGCCAAGACTACAGCTCGCGTCTTGAGCAGTTCGTACTATGACCCCAGCCAACCGGGGTCATACGGAGGTGTCTCCAGACTGCAGAGAGCCGTGCAGCAAGATACGGGGAAAAAAGTGGCTGCTGATGACATCAGAGACTGGCTGTCTATGCAAGACAGTTATACTTTACATAAACCGGTTAAAAAGAATTTCCCCAGGAACAGAGTGTTTGTTCCGAGAGCCATGTATCAGTGGCAGGCCGATTTATGCGACATGCAAGGGCTGGCCAAATACAACGAGGGGTTAAAATACCTCCTTACGGTGATTGATGTTTTTTCTAAAAAAGCCTACGCGCGTGCTATAAGAAACAAGACTGGGGAAGCTGTAAAGGAGGCCTTTGATTCTATTTTAACCGAGGGGGGCGTCCCCCTCAAGCTACAGACGGATGCCGGTAAGGAGTTTTTAAATGGGACTTTTCAGAAACTTTTAAAAACTCATAAAATCACCCATTTCACTACGGCTAGTGAACTTAAAGCTTCCATCGTAGAGAGATTTAATCGAACGTTAAAAGAGAGGATGTACAGGTACTTTACGGCTAAAAACACCCGGCGATATGTGGACGTGTTGGACGATCTAATAAAGGGGTACAACCAGTCATTTCACAGCGCTATTAAAATGAAACCTGCCGAGGTCAGGCCCGATAATGCTCATCTAGTATTTGATAATCTATACGGTCCCCTGAAGAAAAAAAGCACACGGCCACGTTTTAAGTTTAACATAGGGGACACTGTGAGAGTCTCCAAGCACAGTCAGATATTTGACAAAAAGTACGAGCAGACATTTACGGACGAGTACTTTGTCATATGCGAACGTGTACCCAGATCCCCACCGGTATATAAATTGAGGGACGTGAGCGGTGAAATACTCGAGGGAACATTTTATGAAGCGGAGCTGCAGAAAGTCAAAATATCTCCGAGACGCGCGTTCAAGGTCGAGAAGGTTATAGGCTCAAAGACCGACAGAAAGGGGAAAAAGTGGATTTTAGTACATTGGCAGGGTTGGCCCTCGAGGTTCGATTCGTGGATACCGCGGTCGGACTTGATACAGGTTTAATTTTTTAAAAAAGAGAAAAAAAAGAAAAAAAAAGAAAATGGACGCCCGCCCCTCTTTTTACCTCACGCTACCGTCAAACTCTTGTCTCTCCATCTTCCCCGATAACCAGAGTTCGGATTACACCGTGATGCTCTCGCGACCTATAGAGCTACGGGGGCCTTACGAAGTAGCTCTGGCTGAAATCATGTATTGTTACACGTGGCGAAATGTTACACACCCGGATAATACTTTTGAATTGCGGGATACGGAGGCGGAGGCAAAGAGAGAGGCCGATCCTTTAGTGGACCTACCTTACCTTTTTCCTCGGAAAATTAAAGTGGGCTATTATGAATCTCTGAAACAGATTGTGACAGAAATCAACGCTACGTTAAAAAAATTAGGTACCGAAGTTTCCTTCTCATACAGCGAGATTACACGAAGGGTTAATATGACGGGAAACCATAAATACAAGATCCAATTTAAACCTACTCTGGCCTACATGCTGGGCTTTGAGCCGGGTCAGTGGTATAACCTAGGAGGAGGTAGCGGGTCGACCTCACCCTACCCGGGCGACATTCACGCGGGATTCTACAATATGTACGTCTACTGTAACATCGTGGAACCGCAGCACGTGGGGGAATTTGTAGTCCCGCTCCTCAGAACCGTTAAAATAGACGGTGCGTTCGGCGACGTAGTCACTTTGCCGTTCCACAAGCTGCAGTACGTACCGGTGAACAAGCAGAGCCTACAGAATTTGCATATCGAGATAAAGAACGATCAGAATACTCTGATTAATTTCTCCTACGGAAAAACGATCGTCAAGCTACACTTTCGCCCCGTTTAAAAAAAAAAGAAAACAATGGCTTACCACAATCCACAGAGATTTATTACGTATTACACCAGTCAGGCGGGACATGGGCTCCCCGGTTTTGCGGGGAGCCCCGTGATGTACGGGCGTGGGTTGGGGTCCATGCTCAGTAGGGCTTTTAGATTTGTTTTACCCTTTCTTAAGCGTGGGGTCGACATAGCGAAACCTCATTTGAAATCGGCGGTCAAAGGAATAGGTTCGGATCTCGCCAGCTCTGTAGTCAGCGGCCGTTTTACAAACACAGCTGACCCCAAGCAGGAAGGGTCGGGTCTGCTATTCCTGTCTCGGAGGAGGAGGGGGAGTAGAACGAGAGCCCTTCAGGAAAGTCGTAAAAAAAAAAAAAACCTGGCAGAGTCGTCAGGATTCCCAAGTCTCGACCAGCTAAGAGAAACAAGAAACCCCCCGGGGACATATTTTAAGAGAGAGAAAACGCAGCGTAAACAAGAATGGCTCTAGCTCACCGGCTCTCGGCTGAATGTACCAAATCTGAATTGGACCTGTTTGCGGCCCCTATGACGCAATTATCCATAGATCAGACCAATTATGTAGAAATCAACCCATTAAATTCCATTACCGATCAGGATGTTTTGGATTTCCTAATACCGGGGTCGGGCAATTTCTATGTGGACCTCAACTCTACACTGCTATATCTAAGGCTCAAGATCGTTAGGGCCGATGGAGCCCCCCTGCTTGACGCCGACCCCTGCGGTATTATACAGTACCCGCTAAACGGCATATTCTCCCAGCTGGATGTGAGTCTGAACGACGTCCTGATCAGTTCTTCGTCGGCCACGCACCCCTATAGGTCAGTCATAGAGACCCTGCTCAATTTTTCTACGGATACGCTAGAGAGTCAGTTTTCGGCAGGGCTCTGGTACAAAGACGTCGGGGGCGACTTGGATAGCGTGGACGTCTCAGCGCAGGGCCCCAACGTGGGGTTACAGAAGCGAGCCGCCTTCTGTAGAAACTCTCAGGAGTTTTCTCTGATGGGTCCTATACACGCCGATATTTTTTTCAGCGAACGAATGCTGTTAAACAACGTGGATATACGCTTAAAGTTTGTAAAGGCTAAAAGCGACTTTAGTCTCATGTGTAGAAATGACACCGATTACGAGCTGAAAATACTGAGGGCCAGCCTGTTTGTGAAAAAAGTGGAGGTCTCCCCGGCGGTGTCACTGGGTCACTCGGCCGCTCTCATGAAAGCAAACGCCCTGTACCCTATAAGCAGGGTAGTCGTTAAAAATTATACGCTGCCCGCACAATCGCGGGTTTGCCCGCAGGACAACCTCTTCCTGGGCAACTTACCGCGCTACATCGTTTTGGGGATCGTGGACCACGCCGCGTTCGTGGGCACGCGAAACAGAAAGCCGTTCAGGTTTCAGCATTGTGACCTGGAATTTCTGAGCCTCTCAGTCAACGGGCGACACATACCCAGCAAACCGTTCCAGCCCGATTTTAGAGCGAGGCAGTCGGTCAGAGAGTTTTACAACCTTTTCCTGGCTACAAACAGGCATTTAAAGGATTCGCCCTTATGCATCAACCGCGAGGATTTTGAAAACGGATACTCGCTATTTGCTCTCAATCTCTCCCGAGACGACGAGCTGGACGGCGGTGCCCTGTCACCCGCCATCAGCGGCACGTGCCGTCTGGATTTAAGGTTCAGAGCCCCACTACCTCGAACCATGAGTCTCATCGTCTACGCCTGCTTCGACAGCGTGATTGAAATAAACGCCAAGAGACAGGTTTTGGTGGACTTTTAATCATCATCATCATCATGAACACTCACCAGCTGGAATGCGTTTTACGGCCCCTGCTGGGGGATGCTTTTGGAGGCGTGTGGCCTAGCGATTTATTACCCACCCGCATAGAGACCAGGCCCGCTTTTCTGGTCGCAAACACGCATGACCAGAATAGAGAGGGTGAACACTGGATCGGGATAATTTTGGAGCCCCAAGAGGGTAAAGCCTCCTTCTTTGATTCTTACGGTTATCCCCCCGATTCCCCTTACTACCCAAAGAGTTTTATGAGCTTCTTGGGGAGGCACGCTACCGAAATAAGGTATAATACGCGTCAAGTTCAACATGACTTTTCTTCCACGTGCGGGGCCCACGTCGCCTTTTTCCTCTACCGGCGCTTCAAGGGACTTTCATTTCAAGAGACTATGATGTTGTACTCTGACGACTTGAGGAAAAACGACGCTCTAGTATCCGAGTTTATCAAGAAATATCACAAGTGTATTAGCCGTGTTAATGCCGATAAACTTTCAAAGCCGCAAAATGTATGTTCGTTAAAACTATTTAAAGATTGTTATGCTTGTTAGATTCATGTTGGGGAAAAAATAAAAACGTGACACCCTTTATTCAATAAATTTTACATTTTATTAACCGACGCGTTACAGGCGTTTTAATTCTTTTTCACACACGTATATAAAACACTTAATCGTTGTAATCTATCCACGGAGCATAAGGAGTACCCTTTAAAGGCCATAAACGATATTCTGGGGAGGAATCGCGCGCTGTGTGAGGGGTTCCCTCAAGCGGTGGTGGTGAGTCGTCAACAATACGTTTTCTACGTCTCCCGAGGTTCTGTTTCACAGGAGGGGAGGAGGGAGGCGGGGGATCCCTTCCGCCGTAATCTTTAAGATGACTTAGGGCTTTCCTGGCTTGGATGTTACCCACGCTCGTGAGGGGGATGTTTAATTCTGATATCACGTTTAAAAAGGGTTCCCAGCCTTTAGGATATCCGCCGGCGTGGGATTTAGGCTGCGATAAAGTTTTCATCAAATCTAAAATATGGGAACCTTTAATGGGTCTATCTCTGATGATGAGTTCACCCGACTGGGTCCAACGTACCGCCCCGTCGGAATCGAGCAGTTTATGCAAGATGTACCCCACGTTCTTTCTAGCCCTAGGCGCCACTTGCTGGATAACTTCCTGTACAGATTTGTCCCCAGTCGCGCCGCCGCCGTCAGGCTGTCTCCCCTCCTCCTCCTCCTCCGTTTTTTCTTTCCGCTCTGTAAGGACAATTTCTCGCCCCTGATTTTCCTCTTTTCGGGCTAGATTCAGATACCTCTGTAGCAATTGGTTGTATCTCTTCACTTTTTCATCCAGATGCATAGCCGGCTGATTTATTAAACCCTGCATCTGGTGTTCGAGTTCACCCAGGGCCGATTCCCCGATGGTATGCGGGGTCGCCCTCTGGGTCAGCGTACGCAGTTGCTGGGGGCTGAGCATAAACATTTTCTTGACTTGGCTCATGTTGCTGGAAAAGGCTAGTTAGCCGTCTTACCGGCAAACAGGCTTGTAACGAATGGCAGAGCCACTGATAAGAGCGGTAATAAGAATCCTCCTTTTTGAAGAATTGCCACGCGTTTCCTAGCGACGCTGTTTTTCTTACATGCGAAAAGTTTAATCAATCTTTTCTGTTTCTTGAGTTTGGTAAATTGAGCTACGGTTAAAGGTATGCGACCTCTTATGAGATTGAGACAGATTTCGGAGAGAGCCAAAATTATGTCGTTAGATGGGTCAGCCGTAAGAATCTTTTTACGTTTCACCCCCCTCGTCCTCTGTAAAACTTTAAGGGTCGGCAGGTGTTTCCTGAGATGTTCGGACATAGCTTAGTAGTGATAAATCAATGGCTCGCCGGTAGAAAGACGATGGGTAACGACCCCGGTAATAATCCGGTCCTGAGTCGGAACTCTTCTGGGCACGTGGCTCTCAAATCGACCAATAAATAGCCGTGCGCGGGCCCTGTGGCCTCATGGTAGGCATCTAGAAAAAACTTTTTCTGCCAAGGAAACATTTGCTGAGCTAAAACTTTGATTTGCATTCTGTCTCGCACATTCTTAAACAGACAATAATAAGTCGTATTTAGGGCTATAGTCCTGCTGTACTTGCCCTGGTGAAATACGTTCTGCACCAGGTAGATGACCGAGATTTGACGGTGATGTCTGAACCTCGTGAAAGCTTCTGCCACGAGTTTGTTTTCGGACGTGCTGTCCATCAAATCATCGATGATTATCAAGGAGCCTGAGGGGAAGCGCTCCTCATCCTCCCAGCTTTTGGGAAGCCCTTGTATAAATTCAATTTCGCTGATCCGATCGCGTAGTTCATCATAAAGCGGCTGATGGGAAGCGAAACACCACACAATTTTTTTAACGGGGCCCCCTATGAAACAGTGACTCTGATTTAAAAGCATTTCTTTAGTGAAATAGGTTTTCCCCGAAGAACTTGCCCCTGCGATTATAGCCGTAAACGGGAGTTCTAAACGGTGATCAAAGTCGACCTCTCTCACGCCGCTACCCATCATTTTGCAAAAAAAAAAAAAACACACTGACGAAACGGTAAATACTGCCCTAATCTTTTAAATCTTTCCGAGGACACACACACACACACACACACACACACGTGCAAACCACTGCTGGAGGGGTGTCAGCTTTCACAGACACAGAGTGCATGGGTAAGTTTTTAATAAAAACTCTTGTGATAAATGTACAAAACATTTCAGTACACAAGTTTGAAAATAAAAAACATCTTACTAGGAACATTTTAAAAACATCTTAAAACATCTTTCATTTTTAAAAACATCTTTGGAAAAAACTTTTCATTTTTAAAAACATCTTACTATGAACATTTTAAAAACATCATACTATGATCATTTTAAAAACATCTTTGTAAAAAACTTTTCATTTTTAAAAACATCTTACTAGGAACATTTCTCAGTTTAAAACATTTGTACATCTTACTTTGATTTTAAAAAACATCTTTGAAAAAAACTTTTCATTTTAAAACAAATGAACATCTTTGATTTTTAGAAAAAACTTTAAAAGCCCTTTTGCGATGCTGCTAGTTTTACATTTCAGTAACCAAAAGGCAGAGTTTCCCCGCTAGCCAGCAATCTGCGTTTGTCGTAGACGACCCTGACCTTTTTATCTAGAGGCGAAAGCTTTTCATGTCGCGTTCGATTTTGTTGTACTGCGTCATTATAGCGGGGTTATTCCTACAACCTCCGATGTAGTTTTCAATCAATCCGATCATACTGTCAAAGTTTACCTTTTGACAGGTTTCGTAATTTAGAGTTATACCCTTACATTTCATTTGTGTTTTCCCGTTGTTGAGTCGGTAACAGTAACTTTTTGGTCCCAGCGCACCCCACGAAGCAATGTATTCGTCGGGGGCTAATTCGGACGTCAGCTCGCCCAGGTAATTGCCTAAGGTCGGGTCATATTCACCAGGCCTGCTTATGTACACGATGCTGTCGGTGTCGTGATACAGCACCCTCCGCCCCAATTTTTCCAGTTCTTTGTAAAGCGTCAACCGACCCCACGCGGTAGTTTGACACGCTATGAATATGTTAGTCTTTCCCGGCGGCACTTTGTAGGAAGACTTGAAACGCCAGCGGATGAGGGCGACCTCGTCGTTGACAAACGCGAAGCTGGAAATCTCGTACAGGTCCGAGCAGAAAAAATTAAAAAATTCCCCCGGGTCAGACACTATACATGTCTGGAGCATGTTGCTCCTCTGCGCCAGTTTACCCCACAGAGAGTTAAGCAGAAGTTTGGACACTTGCCGCTTCCCTTCATTAGACACTATCTGATCGGGCTCCAATTCGATCCCCTCACGCTCGAGATAGTTTTTTATGTACTCCCTGCGACCCACGTCATCGGTCGCGTCGTCGGGGTAGCCCGAAGCCTGCTGCTTCACTTTGAGAAAGGTTTTAATGTAATCTCTAAACAGGTCGCCGCTGGTCTGGGGAAAATGCCACACTTCGTGAATTTTAACGAGCGAGTACCCCCTGTCTAAAGCCAGATTTAGCTCCGCAGTTACCCACACGCCTATCAATGCCCGCTCTGCGTCGGAATGCCCGCACGCCCCCTCCTGTCTGTTCTCGATCGCGCACGTCCTGCACAGTGTAAACACCAGTTTCCCATTTGGCAGTCTGCTGGGTAGGACGGGGAAAAACAGCTCGCGCGGGGTGTTGACCGTGGCTTTGATCAGGCCAAAGTATTCATTCAGAGGCTTAAAATTCGAATGAATGATTTCCGGGTGCCCCACGGGGAATTCACATTTAGCCAGAGTGTACGGGTACAGCGACGTGAAATCCACGTAGCGGACGCGCTCTTGCCCCGTGACGTCGTAACGCAGGCGAATGGCCGACGTCCGACCCCCAAAAAGCGCTTCTCGCGGCCTTAGGGGCTCAGGGGGCTCAAAGTCTGACAGGAAACGCTGTACCTGTGGGTCGTGAGTTTTAGCGTGAGCCCATTCGTGTTCCCAGATGGATTCCACGTTCATATTAAACTCTTGGCGCAACGACTCGAGTTTTTCCCTTGTTTTAACGTACAGGGCACCGAAGCTCTCGCGGGTCAGGGGGCAGATATCGTGTTCGTTGTTGCAGGTAGGACAGCCGTGAAACTGACAGCCTAGAAACTCGAAAGCCCATTTCTCCCCCTCAATCTCGGCGTATCCGTCTAAGTGAAAGCGCCCCACACTCACTTCACCCCCGCGCAGCGCGTGTCGAATTTCGATGCCGCGCGCGCGCCCGATGAATTCCAGCCACTGGATGGACACGCTCGAATAACTTTTGTATTGCCTCCTGTAATCCCATACATCCGGGATCGCGATCGTATCTCTGGGCAGGAAATTTGTCCTGTAAACTAGCAACGCGGCCGAAGCGATGGTGGCCGCGGAGAAGGGATCGCAACCCGTGAGCGTTTTAAACTCCCGCAGGAAGCGCAAGCAGCCCTCTCTCAGAATCTCCACGTCGTTCTTACAGTAAGCGATCATCTCTTTGTGAAAATTAAAGGTCTGGTGCTTTACAGCGTCGTACCATTGATAAAACTTGTCGCGTTCTTTGGTGGACATTTGATCGGGCCCAAATTGATCGGGAGGGGGGTAGGGTCCCACGTAACTAAAGTTTTCCACGTCTGTGAAATGATGCGGAAAATAGCCTTTTCGCATCTGAGTCGAGCATCCCATCGCATCGGGGATTTTTCTCAACGGCATGCTTAGAAAGGAGTGACTGTCGATGTACCTCTGCTCAAACAGGCTGTCCAGGATGAGAATGATTTTATTCCCCTGCGATACCACACGCGGTTCCACGCCTTCCTTCACCATCGCGTTCAGTATGATGTAATTATCGAATGCCTTACCGTAGTGACTAATGAAACAGACGCCTCTATAACAGGGCGCCCTGAAATGTCTGAGAAACTGTAGCGCGCAGTTGGGCCCCTCGGCGGTCATTGTCTCGTTCTGATCGGAGATGGCGCAGACGTACACCGGGATATGGGTACCCGACCTCTGAGATGTTTCAAAGTCAAAAAACACATATTCGGTGGCCTTTTTACGCCCCTCACCCCTTTCGGCCCGTTCCCCTATGTTAGGCTTCTCGGGTGGATTTAGATAGCAGAGATGTGGGGTGGATATGTCTGACACGGCCGTGTGGAGTTTAGCGTCGCAGATATTACATTTTTCTGCTTTACACGAGTGCGGTTTTGGGTTCTCGGGAGTGAGGTAGTGCTGGTTTGTCAGGGTCAGGCTGCTGCTTTGTCAGGGTGCTGGTTTGTAAGGGTCAGGCTGCTGCTTTGTCAGTGTCAGGCTGCTGCTTTGTCAGGGTCAGGCTGCTGCTTTGTCAGTGTCAGGCTGCTGCTGGTTTGTCAGTGTCAGGGTGCTGCTGCTTTGTCAGGGTGCTGCTTTGTCAGGGTGCTGCTTTGTCAGGCTGCTGCTTTGTCAGGGTCAGGCTGCTGCTTTGTCAGTGTCAGGCTGCTGCTTTGTCAGGGTGCTGCTGGTTTGTCAGTGTCAGGCTGCTGCTGGTTTGTCAGTGTCAGGCTGCTGCTGCTTTGTCAGGGTGCTGGTTTGTCAGGGTGCTGGTTTGTCAGGGTGCTGCTGGTTTGTCAGGGTGCTGCTGGTTTGTCAGGCTGCTGCTGGTTTGTCAGGCTGCTGCTGGTTTGTCAGGCTGCTGCTGGTTTGTCAGGCTGCTGCTGGTTTGTCAGGCTGCTGCTGGTTTGTCAGTGTCAGGCTGCTGCTGGTTTGTCAGTGTCAGGCTGCTGCTGGTTTGTCAGTGTCAGGCTGCTGCTGGTGTGTCAGGCTGCTGCTGGTTTGTCAGGGTGCTGCTTGTTTGTCAGGGTGCTGCTGGTTTGTCAGGGTGCTGCTGGTTTGTCAGGCTGCTGCTGGTTTGTCAGGCTGCTGCTGGTTTGTCAGGCTGCTGCTGGTTTGTCAGGGTGCTGCTTGTTTGTCAGGGTGCTGCTTGTTTGTCAGGCTGCTGCTGGTTTGTCAGGGTGCTGCTTGTTTGTCAGGGTGCTGCTTGTTTGTCAGGGTGCTGCTTGTTTGTCAGGGTGCTGCTTGTTTGTCAGGGTGCTGCTTGTTTGTCAGGGTGCTGCTGGTTTGTCAGGGTGCTGCTGGTTTGTCAGGGTGCTGCTGGTTTGTCAGGGTGCTGCTGGTTTGTCAGGGTGCTGCTGGTTTGTCAGGGTGCTGCTGGTTTGTCAGGGTGCTGCTGGTTTGTCAGGGTGCTGCTGGTTTGTCAGGGTGCTGCTGGTTTGTCAGGGTGCTGCTGGTTTGTCAGGGTGCTGCTGGTTTGTCAGTGTCAGGCTGCTGCTGGTTTGTCAGTGTCAGGCTGCTGCTGGTTTGTCAGTGTCAGGCTGCTGCTGGTTTGTCAGTGTCAGGCTGCTGCTTGTTTGTCAGTGTCAGGCTGCTGCTGGTTTGTCAGTGTCAGGCTGCTGCTGGTTTGTCAGTGTCAGGCTGCTGCTGGTTTGTCAGGGTCAGGCTGCTGCTGGTTTGTCAGGGTCAGGCTGCTGCTGGTTTGTCAGGCTTTGTCAGGGTCAGGCTGCTGCTGGTTTGTCAGGGTCAGGCTGCTGCTGGTTTGTCAGGGTCAGGCTGCTGCTGGTTTGTCAGGGTCAGGCGGGTGCTGGTTTGTCAGGGTCAGGCTGCTGCTGGTTTGTCAGGGTCAGGCTGCTGCTGGTTTGTCAGGGTCAGGCTGCTGCTGGTTTGTCAGGCTGGTGCTGGTTTGTCAGGCTGGTGCTGGTTTGTCAGGCTGGTGCTGGTTTGTCAGGCTGCTGCTGGTTTGTCAGGCTGCTGCTGGTTTGTCAGGCTGCTGCTGGTTTGTCAGGGTGGTGCTGCTTTGTCAGGGTGGTGCTGCTTTGTCAGGCTGCTGCTGGTTTGTCAGGCTGCTGCTGGTTTGTCAGGCTGCTGCTGCTTTGTCAGTGTCAGGCTGCTGCTGCTTTGTCAGTGTCAGGCTGCTGCTGCTTTGTCAGTGTCAGGCTGCTGCTGCTTTGTCAGTGTCAGGCTGCTGCTGCTTTGTCAGTGTCAGGCTGCTGCTGCTTTGTCAGGCTGCTGCTGCTTTGTCAGGCTGCTGCTGCTTTGTCAGGCTGCTGCTGCTTTGTCAGGGTGGTGCTGCTTTGTCAGTGTCAGGCTGCTGCTGCTTTGTCAGTGTCAGGCTGCTGCTGCTTTGTCAGTGTCAGGCTGCTGCTGCTTTGTCAGTGTCAGGCTGCTGCTGCTTTGTCAGTGTCAGGCTGCTGCTGCTTTGTCAGGCTGCTGCTTGTTTGTCAGTGTCGTGCTGCTGGTTTGTCAGTGTCAGGCTGCTGGTTTGTCAGTGTCAGGCTGCTGGTTTGTCAGTGTCAGGCTGCTGGTTTGTCAGTGTCAGGCTGCTGCTGGTTTGTCAGGCTTTGTCAGGGTCAGGGTCAGGGTGCTGCTTGTTTGTCAGGGTGCTGCTTGTTTGTCAGGGTGCTGCTTGTTTGTCAGGCTGCTGCTTGTTTGTCAGTGTCGTGCTGCTGGTTTGTCAGTGTCAGGCTGCTGGTTTGTCAGTGTCAGGCTGCTGGTTTGTCAGTGTCAGGCTGCTGCTGGTTTGTCAGGCTGCTGCTGGTTTGTCAGGCTGCTGCTGGTTTGTCAGGCTGCTGCTTTGTCAGGGTCAGGCTGCTGCTGGTTTGTCAGGCTGCTGCTGGTTTGTCAGGCTGCTGCTGGTTTGTCAGGGTCAGGCTGCTGCTGGTTTGTCAGGGTCAGGCTGCTGGTTTGTCAGGCTGCTGCTTGTTTGTCAGGGTCAGGCTGCTTGTTTGTCAGGGTGCTGCTTGTTTGTCAGGGTGCTGCTTGTTTGTCAGGGTGCTGGTTTGTCAGTGTCAGGCTGCTGCTGGTTTGTCAGTGTCAGGCTGCTGCTGGTTTGTCAGTGTCAGGCTGCTGCTGGTTTGTCAGTGTCAGGCTGCTGCTGGTTTGTCAGTGTCAGGCTGCTGCTGGTTTGTCAGGCTGCTGCTGGTTTGTCAGGCTGCTGCTGGTTTGTCAGGGTGGTGCTGCTTTGTCAGGCTGCTGCTGGTTTGTCAGGGTGCTGCTGGTTTGTCAGGGTGCTGCTGGTTTGTCAGGCTGCTGCTGGTTTGTCAGGCTGCTGCTGGTTTGTCAGGCTGCTGCTGGTTTGTCAGGCTGCTGCTGGTTTGTCAGGCTGCTGCTGGTTTGTCAGGCTGCTGCTGGTTTGTCAGGGTGGTGCTGCTTTGTCAGGGTGGTGCTGCTTTGTCAGGGTGGTGCTGCTTTGTCAGGGTGCTGCTGGTTTGTCAGGCTGCTGCTGGTTTGTCAGGCTGCTGCTGGTTTGTCAGGGTGCTGCTTGTTTGTCAGGGTGCTGCTTGTTTGTCAGGGTGCTGCTTGTTTGTCAGGCTGCTGCTTGTTTGTCAGTGTCAGGCTGCTGCTGGTTTGTCAGTGTCAGGCTGCTGCTGGTTTGTCAGTGTCAGGCTGCTGCTGTTTTGTCAGTGTCAGGCTGCTGCTGGTTTGTCAGTGTCAGGCTGCTGCTGGTTTGTCAGTGTCAGGCTGCTGCTGGTTTGTCAGGCTGCTGCTGGTTTGTCAGGCTGCTGCTGGTTTGTCAGGCTGCTGCTGGTTTGTCAGGCTGCTGCTGGTTTGTCAGGCTGCTGCTGGTTTGTCAGGCTGCTGCTGGTTTGTCAGGCTGCTGCTGGTTTGTCAGGGTCAGGCGGGTGCTGGTTTGTCAGGGTCAGGCGGGTGCTGGTTTGTCAGGCTGCTGCTGGTTTGTCAGGGTGGTGCTGCTTTGTCAGTGTCAGGCTGCTGCTGCTTTGTCAGTGTCAGGCTGCTGCTGCTTTGTCAGTGTCAGGCTGCTGCTGCTTTGTCAGGCTGCTGCTGGTTTGTCAGGGTGCTGCTTGTTTGTCAGTGTCGTGCTGCTTGTTTGTCAGTGTCGTGCTGCTTGTTTGTCAGTGTCGTGCTGCTTGTTTGTCAGTGTCAGGCTGCTTGTTTGTCAGTGTCAGGCTGCTTGTTTGTCAGTGTCAGGCTGCTGGTTTGTCAGTGTCAGGCTGCTGCTGGTTTGTCAGGCTGCTGCTGGTTTGTCAGGCTGCTGCTGGTTTGTCAGGCTGCTGCTGGTTTGTCAGGGTCAGGCTGCTGGTTTGTCAGGCTGCTGCTGGTTTGTCAGGGTCAGGCGGGTGCTGGTTTGTCAATGTCAGGCGGGTGCTGGTTTGTCAGGCTGGTGCTGCTTTGTCAGGGTCAGGCTGCTGCTTTGTCAGTGTCAGGCTGCTGCTGCTTTGTCAGTGTCAGGCTGCTGCTGCTTTGTCAGTGTCAGGCTGCTGCTGCTTTGTCTGTCAGTGTCAGGCTGCTGCTGCTTTGTCTGTCAGTGTCAGGCTGCTGCTGCTTTGTCTGTCAGTGTCAGGCTGCTGCTGCTTTGTCTGTCAGTGTCAGGCTGCTGCTGCTTTGTCTGTCAGTGTCAGGCTGCTGCTGCTTTGTCTGTCAGTGTCAGGCTGCTGCTGCTTTGTCTGTCAGTGTCAGGCTGCTGCTTGTTTGTCAGGCTGCTGCTTGTTTGTCAGGCTGCTGCTTGTTTGTCAGGCTGCTGCTTGTTTGTCAGGCTGCTGCTTGTTTGTCAGGCTGCTGCTTGTTTGTCAGGCTGCTGGTTTGTCAGGCTGCTGGTTTGTCAGGGTCAGGCTGCTGGTTTGTCAGGGTCAGGCTGCTGCTTTGTCAGGGTCAGGCTGCTGCTTTGTCAGTGTCAGGCTGCTGCTTTGTCAGTGTCAGGCTGCTGCTGCTTTGTCAGTGTCAGGCTGCTGCTGCTTTGTCAGGGTCAGGCTGCTGCTGCTTTGTCAGGGTCAGGCTGCTGCTGGTTTGTCAGGGTCAGGCTGCTGCTGGTTTGTCAGGGTCAGGCTGCTGCTGGTTTGTCAGGGTCAGGCTGCTGCTGGTTTGTCAGGGGGCTGCTGGTTTGTCAGTGTCAGGCTGCTGCTTTGTCAGGGTGCTGCTGGTTTGTCAGTGTCAGGCTGCTGCTGCTTTGTCAGTGTCAGGCTGCTGCTGCTTTGTCAGGGTGCAGCTTTGTCAGGGTGCTGCTGGTTTGTCAGGGTCAGGCTGCTGGTTTGTCAGGGTGCTGCTTTTGTCAGCTCTAACATGGGAAGTCTAAATTGAGACCACTCTAAACTGGAAAAAAAATCTGCTTGTTTAAAGCTGGTTTTGCTGGCAGAAAGGTACGCTGAGCGTCAGGTTGCTTCCAGGTTCTAAGTACGCAAGTGTACTTATATGGTGAAACGGGAGACACTGAGAAAGGCCAGAAAGCAGCCAGGTAAAGGGTGGAAACGACTTCCCAATGCTTGAGATGCCCGTTCACTTATCCGACAGTGCCTCATGAATCATGACCTCAAGTGACCTGTACTTGGTGGAAACGTTAAGTGCAGGTGTGAGGTGCACTGCTAGGACAGTTCATAACAGGCTCATAGAAGCAGGGCTGAAGTCCCATAAAGCAAGGAAGAAGCCCTTCATTAATGAGAAGCAGGAAAGAACCAGGCTGCAGTTTGCAAAAGAAAAAAAAAACATTATTCACAGATCCATACCCATAAAGGAGAACTGAGTGAAACAAAAATTGGTGCTATGGTCTCTAACTTTTTTCCATAGTTATATGTAATGAATGGGGAAAGGCGGGGGGGTTGAATATGCTGTGTCAGGCCTTGACCCATCTGGAATCACAGGCTAGGAGGCTTTGTTACAGAAAGGGAGAGTGTCCCCATACACTGAGATACTTCGACTGAGCCCAGCTAAGGGACTCCTGATGAGTGAGCACGGGAAGCTGTATGGTGGTTGTTCCTGTGTAGCCTGACTCAGAGTCTACAGCTTGATGGGACCAGCCCATCAAGTAAAGGTTTCAGCACCACGGACAGTGACCTGTGTTAAACTGACCTCAGGTTCCTACATTGGCTCTATGGAATTTTCTGTAAATAATTAAATGCCACTGGCCCCCTACATGCGGAAATGTTTCCCCCTCCCCCAGACTTCTTCAGAGAGCTTTGGAGGACATTGTCTGCACGCTACCAGAGGCAACTAAGAATGTGCTTGAGTTGGGAGGAGGCAGTAGTCCCCATTTTTCCCTCCTGCTGTAGAGGGTCATCGGGAGGAGGTGGGTTTGCTGCTCTCTTTCGTGTCTCTTCAGCAGGTGGCTCTTAGAGATTTGTCTAAGAAAGGTCTGTACCAGGCTTGTGTTAAAGTGCTGCATTTTCGGGCACATTTTCGGATTCTAGGTGGTCAGGTTTGTTGAGGCCTGGATCTTCCCCGCGGGGATGTTGGAGGTCCCTGTACAAGCCCCCCATTGAGAAGCACACGGTGGATCTTCAGTGGCAGATTGTGCACGGGGCAGTGGCCACAAACAGCTGATGCACATTGATTCCACAGGGTGGGAATTGGTTTTCTTAGCTAATCTGTTTCTTTAAAACAAAGAAATGGATTGTTTACTTGTGTCTTTTATTCTACATCATAGATAATGCGAACCTTCATATAAGTAAGAGGTAATATTTTGCTCAGTATCAGTTCAAGTTCAAATACTTCAGGTTTTTTATTTGGCAAAACACATAAAATTGTTCAGATACTTCAGGTTTTTTATTTGACAAAACACATAAAATTGTCATGCAAAGTCATTGATTTATTTTTAAAACTATTGCACTGTGATACATTTAACATCATATTTTCAGTTCTGCCAAATCTCATATTGACATCTTAGTGGTTTTCCAACGGCTTGTGGTGTCACATGGTGGTCGAAAATGATATTACAGGCTTTTGTTGAAATTACCTTAAAATTCATCTGGAATGTATTGATTTATGCCATAATTAATGATGCAAATTAACACAGATGGGGCCATTTTGACCCCATTTTGATGTTTTTGAAGAGGTAGACGGTCCAGTTGGCTGTATTAGTCAGTCTGCTAAGAAACATGGCGCCAACAAGCCCATGGCCCCTTTTCATGTAAAACTTCGTACAGGAGGCTGTTTGTGCAGATTAGTGCCTTTGTTAGCCTCGGCTCCTGTAAATCATATAAGCACACCCACCACACCCCCAGGAGCATTCCGCGTGCCCCCACCGGCCAACCTGCTTGTCCCCCCCAACCCACAGACCGTCTGTAGTTCTGAAATTTATCCACATGGCTGCTGACCAAGTCTAAGGTAAAATTTCATAAATGAAATTTTCAGTAAAATACATTTTTTTCCTCTAATCTGGGAGACAGTGCAGAATTATTGGAGTCGGTCCTAACTCTGTCAGGCACCTAGGACTCGTATCTCCCTCTGAGAATCTCTTCTAATGCGCTCAGCAGCAGAAATTCTCCATCCTAGATGAGCCTGCAAAGTTCTGTAGAAGTTAAATATACTTTAGTCAAATAAAGGATGAGACAATTTACTTAAAGCATGATACAGTTCATATTGCTCTTCAGGCTTCGTGATAAAATATTAAAATTATGGAGTACAAAGTTGTACAACCCAAATAATACGGATTATTTTCCATCTTAACCCATATTCTAAGCATATTGATTTCTCTTGTAAATTTTACTTTTACAGCAGTATGATTTAAGACACTAACAGCAATTCATTTTTCAACCAGTAATTGTTAATGTGATAGCCTCTGGATCTCCAGCAGAAGGGCTCCTTTCCTCAGCCGGATGTCCTCAAGTTCAGAGTGCTTCTCTGGACTCAGGTCCATGGAGACTGCAGCAGACAGGAAAAGGAGATCGTCAGCGGGTGTGGAGCTCAGCAGGTTGGCCATCTCTGCCAGTTTGGTTGTTGGTTCAACTCCCATGGCAGAGTAATCGTAACATTGTTAAGCCCTTGAGCAAGTCCCTTAGACCCAAGTGCTCTGACCCCAAACTCTCCTCACTTCGGACAAAAGCATATGCTGAATATATGTAATCCCAAAGGGCAGTTACAGAAGACCCCAGGACCGGAGTAACATGGGAAGCAATTACTGATGCCTGGAAGCTTTGGGGCATGCAAATAAACTGCATCCAAAGGCAAATGGCTAATAAAGAATGCTCTGAATGCCAGGCATTCGTCCAGCAGTGAGATCGTAGAGATAATGAATAAAGATAGAAAGTGTGAATAAAGATAAAACATTTTGATTGTATTTGCGAAGCGATGCTGGATGCGCTGAGCTCGCCGGGAAGGTCATGTGGTCCGCATTCCCTCCCCATGCACACGTGATCAGCTCAATCACACCGAAATTGTCGGTTTGCTGCCCTTCAGGGAAACAATCTAAAGGGTGTTACGGGAAAAGTAATCGATGCAAGAGCCAATGATGTTCTCCTGGTGCCTACCCGTGTTTATGTTATCGTTACTGACACAAACAATGATGAACGATAATAAGCATTTATAAGCCATGATGACCGCACCATTAACGTGGAGTTGCACTAACGTCTGTTTTTATAGCTAACCAACAAGTCAACGTCTCACCCTGGTAATGCAACAGCGCCGTTTAAACAATACGTTTACACCGATCAGTGGCCTGTACTACGAATCAGGGTTACTGGCTTATCGGGGTAACTTGACGGATTTAAGGTACCACAGTTTAAATGAATTTCATATTTGTTCATCGGGATGCCTGAATCGGTGCTAATCAGTACTACGATGCCAGTTATGCAATGTAGTTTTGATAAAAACTTTTCTGTCATTTAACATAAGAGGAAAAAAATAATTATACTGTAGTAAAATGGTTTAAAACTGTGACAAATTTTGCCTTTTTTTTACAGTGTATACTTCCAGTCACAAGGTAGCAGATACGGATTTCTGAAATAGCAAAGATAAAGGTCAATGATTAATATCCCTCATCTCTTTTAAAACGATAGGTAAGATGCTGTTTTGATATCCTGTCTAGGGTTGGAGTGTAACAGTATTCACGGGAAAGGGGAATGGGATAAAGGGACAAACAGGGTGAGGGCAAGAAGGGAACACCAGTGGACAAAGGGATATTTTTTGTATTTTCATTTTTTTTCCATGTATAATACTGACACTGAACAAATAACCCAGTGCAAAAGACTTTGGGACTGACCACAGCCAAAATAACAAACAAAATCCCCAACTATCAAGTGCGACCCACAGCTAATCTCACCTAAGTGCAAAAGAAAAGGAAACCAAAAGACAAACACTCCACCTCACTCCCTAACCAAATAAACAGAGTCCAACACACACTTGCAAAACAAAATAGCAGTCACTCCCTATGCAGCAATACAATCACACATACATAACTTACACACAAGTCAAAGCAACAAGGGGGCTAGTGAAGACGTAAACCAAAGAAAACCAAGCGGGGAGACAGCAAGCCAAACTGAGGTCGCGGGGGGGACCGGAGCCTGTCCTTGGAACAACAGGCGTAGGCAGGAACCAACCCTGGGCAGGAGTCAACACTCTGCAGGGCGCAAACACTCACAACTCAGATTTGCCAATTAACCTACCCTGCGCACTTTTGGACTGTGGGAGGAAACCGGAGCCCCTGCTGGAAGTCTTTCCCCATTCACCAGATTATATTGCCAGAAGACTGAAAATTAGATATCAAATACTAGAGTGACATAAAAACAAAAAACAAGTTTGCTTGTAATGAGACGCAAAACAGAAGATTATCTCTTTTTATATTTTGAGAAAACATTTTAACATTTATCCAATTGCAACAATTTTCTAGGAGAAGGGGTGTGTTTTTTGACACAAGTGCCAATATTTTTGGCCATGACTGTAATAGTTATTTGTGATTTGTAATAATTATTTAATTTTATCGATCCATCTACTTACCTACACTAAAAAATGTACTGTTGGATGTAATTAATTTTAAGACTAGTGGTTACATGAAATTACTTTCTAAGAACATTTTATTTTGTAATTCAAATTTTTCTTATTTTTCAAACCAAAAAGTTACAGCACTCTTCAGCCATTCACATTTATCCAAGCGTCGACCCGGGACTCGGTGGGCTGCTGTCTGCCAAAGTGTGCTGTCAAGAACAAAGCAAATTGTTGTTAGGAAGACTATGTAGATAGGATTGCTTATCAGTAAAGTGCTTTAAAAATTAGTGCTACAAACAATACTCAGGACATGCTGGACACGCATCCTCATCTGGGCCTTCAGCCAGCACTCAGAGCTGTCGCTGAAACTGGCCCGACCTGTGTCTGGGATGTCGCCATCCAGGGTCACAGGGTGGATTCGAAGGAGCTGATGGAATGCTGCCTGGAGATCCATCTGCTGGTTGGACGCCAGGGCAGCATCCCGTGCGGCGCCATGGGCAGAACAGCTGGATCCTTCCTCTGCGGAGTCAGCGCTGGGATAAAAAAAAACACACAAAGTTTTACGGTTATTGTTCAGTGGTGAGGGCTTTGGTTTTGTGTCTTGATGTTGGTAAGTGAATGTTGACAAACGGAAAACATGCCTACCTTGAGTCACCTGCCAGCTTCTTCAGCAGCTTATTGGCCAGCACCACATTCCATGACTTTTATCCGGTAGTGCTTGTCAGCCGTTGCAGTGGAATGCGTGAGGTAATCGGCCACCAAGGACGACTTCTGGTCACTCAAGTCCTTGGTGGCCGTCTCAAAGATGCACCGGGCCGTTTGGCTGGTGACTGGATCCAGCTTGTATCTAAAATACAAAACGAATAAGATTTATTAATACGTCTCGCACAACACATGACAACATGTATCACTAAATGCTGCTTAACCGGGGTTGCTCCCCCCAGAGAGAGTTGCTAGTCCATATCATTTCTCACTTAAAACATGACAGGGCTTTTGGCGTTGGAAAATAACGCATTTACTTAAAATAACACATTGACAAACACAACAAATGTTTTTATCCCTTAAATTATTAAAATAACTAAGGTATTAGTCTAACAAAGTTTTTAAAATGTTTTTGAAGTACGTAGCTAAATACCGCTCACTAGTTCCTGCATCTATTAAATTAATAATGCGCTGGGTGTGTTTTATTGAAAATAAAACTAACAAAATACAACTAAATTATTTTATTAATTAAATCTTATTGGCTTAAAACTTTATACTAATTTGTCATACCCCCGTTTAAGTTACGGCACTTTACCCTGCTGATTAAGCAATTGAAGTTAGATCCTTCATCCAGCCCCACAGGCCCGCAGCGGGGCGCCCGGGGCTATGCTAGAGTCCCAGAGCTGTGGTGTTAGACATCGACTTTTATTTCCATTAGACATATATTATTTTATACTATTTACGAATAAAACTGATTAACAAATAGACGTAATGTGCATTCTGCCGGGGCGTGAATGCTGTCTGTCTGCTTGTCACACTCAGGACCAGCGGTTAAACGAGAAGTTACACGCACTCTGCAACAATTTGTCAATTTGTCAATTGACGCTTCCTTCTCATAGGCGTATCACTCACGGCTCCATAAGCTCTTGCGCTTCCCACTGCCGCGGACATTAGCTGATCGACATGTCTAGACATGCAATACGCATAAATCCCCCCTAAAAACAGGATTGCTGTGTTTTTACGGTTATAAAATAGGACATTTTGTTAAAAATAAACCGCTTTTACCATTCAAAACTGCCCGACTCTCCTTTCTAGCTAGAAAAGCTCGACGCGTCCGATGACCCCTTAAAACGTATTTAAAATGTCGCATTGATAAATTCATATAATGTATTTTATTCTTTTAACGACTACTGATTCCAATTTGGTGCCATATACTTTTATCTTGTAGGCCTGGGCTATTATGCTTAAATTCTTTATTAATTAATGTTGGCTATGTGCTTTATAACACGTTTTATACTTCCTTTACACACGTTTACTTATTGTATACACACTTTAAAGTTCCGAAAACGACTTGCCTCACCTGTTTTCAATAAAAGACAGATAGCGGTGTGTGGATATCGTGGCTGCACGCACAAGCGCGACATGGAGTTATTTTAACAAGGATCTCCAGCGTTATTCCCTGATTCTTGTTTGATTTGATTTGATTTGATTCAAACCCTTTATTGCTGTTGCAATATACCACAAGTACCAGCGAAAAACAGGCCATCGCCCGACCTTACATATACAACATCACAGTAGGGGGTAGACCGGCCGGGAGACAGGGGAGGAGAGAAGAGAAGAAAAGAAACAGAGTAACATGAGGAGAGAGGAGGAGAATAAAAAAGCAGCCCCCAGACTGTACTCCAGTGGGGAGGACATTGTGGGAACCGAAAAAAACACCTCAGCAACATAAGCACAACAAACAACAACATAAAAATGACACGACTTGCAACGGGTGAGGGAAAAGGGGTGGTGGAGGTAGTCCAGCAGAGACAGACAGCCATCCGGTCCTGCAGCCATGTAGGCGCTGGTCAACAGACCCGCCTGTTCACGCTGGGGGTATGAAGCGGCGAAGGCGTTGGATGGGGGGGAGGGAGCGGTAAGTCCTTGGGATCGGGGGAGAGGAATGCAAGAGAGTCTCACTGCCTTGTCCTTCAGGGGGAGTTGTTAGTTCAGCAGCGGCCTTGGCCGAGGCCAGTGCTGATTGGGGGGAGCCAAAACCTGATAGAATAGGGTTGTTTGGGTTTTTGTACGAGAAGCTGTAATTTCCAGCTCCACTAATGTCCACGCGTTGTTGTGGAGATGCTTAAGATGTTTTATTTTAAATAACACATTAGCCGAAAAGAGTTTCATTGCTTAAAAACGATGAGGTTAAAGAGGCTTATTTTAAATAAAAGATCAGCATGTGTTGTCATACATCTTTTCAAGTTCTGGTTATACCTTTTGATTAACCATACGTAGATAAATTTAGCTAATTGTAGCTAAGCAATCCGGGGGGGGGGGGGGGGGGGGGGGTTAGAGATCGACTTTTATTTAAATTAGAAATAGATTATTTTACACTATTTACAAATAAGCATATAAAATATAGAATTGGTGTGCATTCTGCCAGAATGGCGGCATGCTTCTCACAATCCAGGCCAACGGTTCGCCTCACGACAACAATTTCCCCTGGTAGCCATTTGACAGCAGCTTCACGCAACGAGCTGGCTCAATAAAGGAAATGCTGTGTGGATCTACGCGCGTGCGCCACACGAGAGTGAGAGCATGCATTCGTTTAAACAAGAATTAACCGCGTTATTTCCTGATTATTGCTATCGAAAATGCTCAGAGCGCTTTACTTTATTATTCACATTGACAGAAATGTGCTTCATTACTTAAAAACATTACGGTTATAGGGGTTTTATTTGCTAAAACAGGCGCTCCGCCGGCGTAGCCATTTTTAAAGGGGCGTCGGCGTGGGTGCGCATGCGCCAAACGCCGGACTAGCGATCGTCCATTCCGACCCGCGTTGTTCAAACAGGGCAGTCGCATGTGTCGGAGCTCCAGGATCGTTTCGTCCTATTTCTTCTAAAAGTTTGCCGCTTACATGCTTTCTCAAACCTGGTAAATATAACTAAAGTCTTTCGTGTTGGTTAAATGTAATGAGTGATCGCTTCTTTTAAAACGACGGGCTTGTTTGTTGTTTTCGCTTGTTTAAATTTGCTGTTCTGCTGCTTCTTTCGGGCATGTTTGTTTAAATTCACACTGCTTTTCTTTTAAAATAACACTAAGGGTTTTCTTCTTTAACACACTTGGTGCTTTCTTCTTTTAAAACATTTGGGCGCTTTCTTTTAAAATACGCCGGACGGACGCCCCCTCTGAACGTGTATGCGCTAGCTTGCCATTATCCTGTTCTATGTTTTATTATTATTATTTACCTTAAAAACGTAATTTAAAAAGCACATTAATTAAATACATGTAATGTATTTTTATTCTATTAAAGTTTAATCTCCCAAACCCCCCTATCTGCAACACGTGGCATAAGCATGTATTGATACCATATATGGGCATAAACCCTCGACCAATCAGCATCAAGGATAAGCCACTTCCTCTTATGACGTCAGAAGCGGAGAATTAAGCTCCGCCCAAGGTACCACATAATATTTTTTCACATAAATATATAAAATGTACATATACAGGGGAGAGGGAAAGCCCCCCCCCCCAATCAGGATTACATTTAGTTATATTCTAGCCAGAGAGAAAATGTATAATACTATATTTTTCGTGTTTAATCAGCTCACTGAACACAGGCATTTATTTTTGTCAAACATACAGTACTGTGCAAAAGTCTTAGGCAGTCCAAAGAAATGTTTAAAGCTGTTTATCTGGGTAGCAAGTGTACTTTGGCTTAGAACAAAAAATACAATTTAACATTAGAACGTGTGCAAATTAAGAGTAACACAATAAAAACTAGTAATAATTTCTTCTGTGTTCTAAAAAGTTACTGATATCTAGTTGGATGGCTAGATGAACACCACATCAGTTCCCAAACTTCTCCTCAGGGGCACCTCAGCCGTTCCATGATTTTGCTAAATTTCACCAACAGCTCAATTAAATTATTAAATATATTGGTTAAAAAAGTCAGTGCGAGATTGACTAGCTGTATGAGGTCTGCTAGTGGCCAAGTCAAAAAATACATGGCTGCACTGGACGGTCGCTGCAAATACTAGGATGATTTTAGCAGAGGTTCTGAAATGGCGAAGATGACACACTTTCAGAGTGAAAAGGATTATAAAGGTTAAAAAGCAGAGATTTCACCTTTTTGCCAGGAGAACCAGCAACATGTCACAGTGACACTGAGGAGTCACTATAAACCCAAAACCCTGGATAGAGGGACTGAGTGAATGAGGAGGGGTGCAGGGGGGTCAGTCCATCAGAGAAGACTCTGTAGAAGGACAGAGCACCAGCCCCCCAGTCCAGATACACTCCTACTCTGCGGGAGCCTGAGGGCCGTATGGGTATGAGAGTCTCTTTATTATTGTGCCAGACAGAGTAACTGTCAGTATAACAGCACAGAATCCATGACTTGTCATTGTATCCAAGGAGACAGTCCCTCCCTCCTTTCCTCCTGATCCCTTTATAAGTCACTCCTATCCAGGCTTCATATCCATCCCACTCAGCCTCCCAGTAACAGCGGCCAGTCAGACTCTCTCTGCACAGAACTTGGGGGCGGCTGTCAAATCTCTCTGG
Organism: Brienomyrus brachyistius; assembly: GCF_023856365.1. Classification (NCBI taxonomy): domain Eukaryota; kingdom Metazoa; phylum Chordata; class Actinopteri; order Osteoglossiformes; family Mormyridae; genus Brienomyrus; species Brienomyrus brachyistius. Next base: position 16,671 of record NW_026042628.1, on the reverse strand, counting down.
ATGATCAGGATATGGCTGCCGCTCTGCCCCCTCTGTCACCTTCCTGTTCCCCCCTGACAGAGACAGGCGTCTGTTTGCTGTGTTGGGGTCCAGTCTGTAGGCAGGAGGAAGAATTATTAATCCCATCAGGCCGCCTGTTTCTGTACGATATAAAAACAGCACAGCTTCCCCTAACGAAGCGGGAACTGAAGCTTATGAAACAGCTCAGGAAATGTCGGAGGGAAGCGAGCTAAACTAACAGCTTAATTAGTGAAATTACGGGGAAGTAAAATTACAAAGCAGCGATATTCATCAGACATATTCATCACAAGCATATTTACCACAAAACGGCACCAGAGATCAATACTAAAGTCAGTGTCTTTCCTTCTAACTGCTAATTCCGGCGCGTGCGGCATGAAAATGGCCATCAATAACAGAATATTTAAGTAATATTATTACATATTTAAAGTGACATTTAATAAAAGTTTGGACCTGGATTCTGATACAAAAGCTGTTTCCGGCGCCGGAGTTGCGCTCCATGAGGATTCAGTATTTACAGCGATTGCTAAAGATGGTCTTTAGTCACAGCAAAGCCGGTCTGAATGCATTTCAAATGCATCGGCTTATTTCCATGAAGCATATGTCATACTGTATCTACTGATCCGGGAGAAACGCTGCAGTGTGGAGCGGAATAGGTGCCGCGCAAAGCCGGCAAACTAATGATAATACCGTCTACAAACCATCAAAAAAAGCGGATTAAACTACACAGTGAGACGTGCATCATGAAAAACAGAAAGGTTCTCATTACCTCATTAAACAGAAAAATATTGCTCAGAAAAACGGGATTATTATTTTATTAATTCGAAAAAACAGACTTGATTTTTTTCCCAGATGAATGCAATACGCTTCCATAGCGAACCGCTTACCACGCGCGTGACTCTAGATACGGCGCCGCTACCGCGAGGCGTGAGCCCCGCATCTCGCGCACGCGGCCGCTCTAATCTGTTAACATGGGCGCCGAAATGAAATTTGATATTTTCCGCCGCACATGATGCACATCCAGTGTGTCCTGGGCGCTAATTTCTTTTAGCACCGTGGATCAGGAGAACTTTTTAATATTCATGAGTGAAGCCCTACACGATTGGCTGGCTGATTAATATTTATGAGAGGGGCACTACCTCATTGGCCAGTTAACATCGACTTGTGCTGCCTGTTTCTTCTACCTAAAGCAGGGGTGTCCAAATCCAGTCCTGGGGGGCCGGTGCCCTGTGTAGCTCAGCTCTTTCCCTGTTCCACCATAAATAATTCAGCTCAAGAGCTGTGTGGTTATTAGCACAAGGAGATGAATCAGGTGTGTTAAATGAGGGGAAACCCAAAAATGTGCAGGACTCTGGCCCTCCAGGACTGGATTTGGGCTCCCCTGGTTTAAGGCATTCAGTGACCAATCAGTAATATTCTCTCATGAATATTAATGAGTGTTACAGAACCACCCTGTAAAAATGCAAATTCACATTTCGCACATTTGCACGGAAAAGATGGCGGCAGGTGCAGTATTTATCAGAACAGTTTTGGTCACGTTGGAAAAAGGAGTATCTGTCTAACATCGCAACAAGACAGAAATGGCACTCTCCAAGGAGAAACTTGAAGGTTGGAGATGTTGTGATGGAGAAAATGGATGACTTGCCACGCAATGAATGGAGATTAGCACGTGTAATGGACACAACAACTGACAAAGATGGACTTGTAAGAAAGGTAAAGCTTCGTTTTGGAGAAAGGAAGATGGACAAAGGACAATGTTACAGTAAACCTTCTGTAGTGGAACGCCCAGTGCAGAAACTGGTTTTGCTATTGGAGACTGTTTAATTACATTCTGAAGTTTAAGGTTTATTCTGTCATGTAAACTGTGTTTTCATACAATGTAATGTTTACAGGTCAACGGTTACAGGTCATTTCTTCATTAGGAAATCATTATCACTCCGTTTGGTTCCCATTTGAGCTCTAATGATTTGGTGGGAGTTTAAATGACCGTATTAATATTTCGTTTATTCCATTTATTAGTTACAAATGTTATTCCTTGTTTAACTGTATAAGACGAGTGATGCCTTTTATTGTGAAAGAACGGCTTTTATTTTGAAGGAACATAGAACAACAAGCTGCCGTAAACCAGTGTTGCAAACCGCACAGTAGCGGGAAAACTTCATGGAAGTCGAAGCAAGGTGTGTTCCGTGAAAAAGGAATAGTTATATTACGATTCTTTTTTGGTTAATTTCTTAAATACCAGTGATGGTTTTAGCTCCTGGTTGATGAGGAACAAGGTGGGTTTTGAAGGTTGATTTGTAAATGTATATATGTTTAATATTTCTGTTGTAAGGTGTTTTGCCGAGTAAAATGGACTACGTTTTTGCTCACTACAAGGTGCTAAAGAGCACGGATAAATTAAGCGTGTTAAAGGGTTATAATTTACAAGCTGCTTTGTTTTATTTGTCATGTAAGGTCACGGACAATTTGATAATGATTTACTTTAGTTTATTTCGTGATTCAAAGGTGTTTAAAAGCAAGTGTGACGGTGCGTCACGACGTAACGTGGCTGCGTATAGCAGGGCAGTGGAGTTGGCGGGAGAGAGAGGGGGAAAGGAGGTTTTTTTTTGGTTCGTTCGGGTGATGTAGAGTAAGTAGGGAGAATTCCTTAATGTAGTCACACAGGACCAGATTAGTCTGAAGGCAGGTTCGAGCCACGTTGGTGCTCCGGAGAAGGGAAATTGCTGTGTGTTACCAGAACGACAGAGGAGAGCTGCTCCCGGTGCCGCGCAGTGGGAACCGGAGCTTGGAGGAATCGCGGTAGCTTCCCTGCTATACAGAGACGACTCATCAGCTCCAGTACCAAGGACGACGCAGGTGATATTTAATAAAGTTTATTTCGGCGAATGTACATCAGGGTGATCAGCAACTTGGCCAAGAAGTAGAAGACTTCTGCTAACGTGACGGACACTAAGCGGAGTTTTAAAAGATCGCTGCTGCACACCCCATTTTCTGCGCACGCTACCACCTGGCAGGGCAGGCCCGCTATGTTCTAACTGCATGCCCGGATGCCTGATTTCTCTGGCGGTCATTTTTGGAAGTAAATGTACTGAACAGACTTTCGCATGGGAGTGTTGATGTTATCGGACGGATTATTACAATGTGCCGGTGGTATAAAGTGCTAAATGAATAAGGTTCATTTCTGTTATGAGGTTGTTGTGCATGTTTAATATGAATGTGTCCTGTTGTAAGGTTACTACGAACGTGTTATATGAAGGGTAAAAAATATCCCGTCGGAGGTAAACGGGAGTTCTTGCTTGAAGCCTCCACCGTTAGACACTGAGCGCTCAGTAGGGTGACTGGGGCTGGGGTTTCATTAATAGAGGGGAGTCAGGTGGTTGGTGAAACTCAATTTGGTAATTGCAGTCCTTTGTTTTATGTGAGCTTTGGTTCTTTCCATCTAATAATTTAGTAATCTTACAGAGAATAAACTGCCTATGTGTTCAATTTACCCTATCCTGGTGTACAGTGGTTACCCTGCTTCTATTATTTAGGCTCTCTCCGGAGTAGGGGCGTCTCACCTGCTACTGCTGGGTACTTCGGTCGGGGGGTGGGGGTACGGTGTGGGTACTTAAACATCACGCTATCCCCAACAGTACTACACTCCAGGTTGGCACCGTGACGCTGATAGGGAAGTGCTGGAGCCTTAGCCGATCTGCTCACGTAGTGCATGTAGCAGACTAGGGAGGCGATTGGTGAGGGTACAGGGACCTACATCCTGCTGTACCTTCTCCGTTTGGAGGATTGGGCAGCCTAGACCTCTACTACGCAGGCTGTGGCCCAGTCTGTTACATGTTGTTAAAATGGTTTAATTGAATATACGTGTAAAAGATAATCCATGTAGAAAACGTTAACAAAAGGATATTAGAACTTAAAGGAAAGAATTCATTTATGTTTTGGAATAAGGAAAGGTGTTAAAGGTAACTTGCTGTCTGAGCTACTAATGGTGATTATTTTCTGTACACTTTATAGCTCTTACGGTGAGTTCACAAGGCAAGGTTAAATAAAGGATTGTGAACCATCAGTTTGAGAGACCATCATTTCAACCGGGGACGCTACATTCTGTACTTTGCCTATTTTGACGCTAGTTTCATCACCTGATTCTACTCATCAACTCTGATCTGAGGAACTTTGTTTCTAGTGTCGACGACATTCCTAGGGTGAGTTACGCCCACTTCCGGTTTTGTTGCTAATATGCTAACATGATTGTAGTTTTTTTTTCGGTACATTGCCTATTTTGACGCTAATTTCTTCACTCGATTCTACTCATCAAGCCGGATCTGAGTAACTTTGTTTCTAATCTCTAGGGTATTCCTAGGCTGTGAGATGCCGACTTCTGGTTTTGATGCTAATATGCTAGCATGATTGTAGTTTTTTGTACATTGCCTGTTTTGATGCTAGTTTTATGTCTTTACTCTACTCATCAACTCTCATCTGAGGAACTTTGTTTCTAGTGTCGACGACATTCCTAGGGTGAGTTACGCCCACTTCCGGTTTTGTTGCTAATATGCTAGCATGATTGTAGTTTTTTTGTGCATTGCCTGTTTTGATGCTAGTTTAATGTCTTTACTCTACTCATCAACTCTCATCTGAGGAACTTTGTTTCTAGTCTCGACGACATTCCTAGGGTGAGTTACGCCCACTTCTGGTTTTGATGCTAATATGCTAACATGATTGTAGTTTTTTCTGTACATAGCCTGTTTTGACGCTAGTTTTATTTCTTTACTCTACTTATTAAGATGGATCTGAGGATCTTTGTTTCTAATCTCTAGGGCATTCCTAGGCTGGTGAGATGCCGACTTCTGGTTGTGATGCTAATATGTTAACATGATTGTAGTTTTTTGTACATTTTGATGCTAGTTTTATGTCTTTTCTCATCATGTCTAATCTGAGGAACTTTGTTTCTAGTCTCTACGAGATTCCTAGGCGGAGATACGCCCACACATCTGGTTTTGATGCTAATATGCTAACATGCTAAGTTTTGAGATTACTCCATATTCTGAATCTGGGTGTTGCTATACGCCTAGATCAAACCTTTCAGCCTGATCTGAGCATGCCAAGGCATTTTACATGCTAACAGGCTAGCATGCTAACTTTTGAAATAATTAAAATGCTTGTAGCTTTTTTATACAGTGCCTATTTTGACGCTAGTTTCATCACCTGATTCTACTCAACTCTGATCTGAGGAACTTTGTTTCTAGTGTCGACGACATTCCTAGGCGGAGATACGCCCACTTCCGGTTATCTCACTGCTGATTTCCTGGAGCTGCTAGATTCCCTCAACCTACAACAACATGTTGATGTCCCCACACATTCCAGGGTTCACACACTTGACTTGGTCATTTCAAACTTCGCCCCCATCAGTAATCTACAGGTATATGATCTTGGTATCTCGGACCATAAAGTAGTGTCAATGGAGCTGGCCTTTCTCTCCGCCCCATATCAAACCAAAACGTCAGATCCATTTCAGAAATCTGAAGACCATCAATGCAGATGCCCTGGCCCTGGACCTTAAATTTCTCTCCTCTGAACCTGTCAGCAGTGCAACAGCAGAGGTGCAACATGCACATCAATTTCTTCAGACAAAATGTTGATAATATCCGTTCATACCTCTCCATCACGAATATCTTGCCTCCTCCAACTGTCGACCTACTACCTGAGAAGGTCCAGCCACTTTGCTCCTTCTCTGCTACCACACGGGAAGAGGTGGAGAACGTCATCAGGAAAATGAAACCATCTACCAGTTCCCTGGACCCTTTCCCTTCAGCCCTGCTAAAGGTCAACATCTCTGCCGTCTCTCCACTCATCACCAGGATCATAAACCAATCCCTCCTGACTGGCCATATTCCTTCTACTTTAAAAACTGCTGTCATCAGACCTCTATTGAAAAAACCCACCATGGACTCTGAAGTTCTCTCTAACTATGGGCCCATCTCCAATCTTCCATGCCTCTCTAAAGTTCTGGAAAAAAAACAGTTGCAGCACAACTTCATGATCACCTCAAACTGAATAACCTGTTTGAAAAATTTCAGTCCGGTTTCCGCCCTGGCCATAGCACAGAAACAGCCCTGGTCAAGGTCACCAATGATCTTCTGATGACTGCAGATACTGGTTCCCCTTCTATACTCATCCTCCTTGACCTGACAGCTGCTTTTGACACAATAGACCATAACATCCTCTTTCACCGCCTGCAATGCACCATGGGACTCTCAGGAACTGTTCATAACTGGTTCACGTCATACCTAACTGGCAGAACCGAACATGTCACCCTTAGCAGCGCAAAATCTCACATCCACAACGTCACCTGTGGTGTCCCACAGGGCTCTGTGCTTGGCCTCACTTGACACCAAGTCAAGTGTGTGACCCCTGGAATGTGTGGGGACATCAACATGTTGTTGTTGTAGGTTGAGGGAATCTAGCAGCTCCAGGAAATCAGCAGTGAGATAACCGGAAGTGGTCTTTACTCTACTCATCAACTCTGATCTGAGGAACTTTGTTTCTAGTGTCGACGACATTCCTAGGGTGAGTTACGCCCACTTCCGGTTTTGTTGCTAATATGCTAACATGATTGTAGTTTTTTTTTCGGTACATTGCCTATTTTGACGCTAATTTCTTCACTCGATTCTACTCATCAAGCCGGATCTGAGTAACTTTGTTTCTAATCTCTAGGGTATTCCTAGGCTGTGAGATGCCGACTTCTGGTTTTGATGCTAATATGCTAGCATGATTGTAGTTTTTTGTACATTGCCTGTTTTGATGCTAGTTTTATGTCTTTACTCTACTTATTAAGATGGATCTGAGGATCTTTGTTTCTAATCTCTAGGGCATTCCTAGGCTGGTGAGATGCCGACTTCTGGTTGTGATGCTAATATGTTAACATGATTGTAGTTTTTTGTACATTTTGATGCTAGTTTTATGTCTTTTCTCATCATGTCTAATCTGAGGAACTTTGTTTCTAGTCTCTACGAGATTCCTAGGCGGAGATACGCCCACACATCTGGTTTTGATGCTAATATGCTAACATGCTAAGTTTTGAGATTACTCCATATTCTGAATCTGGGTGTTGCTATACGCCTAGATCAAACCTTTCAGCCTGATCTGAGCATGCCAAGGCATTTTACATGCTAACAGGCTAGCATGCTAACTTTTGAAATAATTAAAATGCTTGTAGCTTTTTTATACAGTGCCTATTTTGACGCTAGTTTCATCACCTGATTCTACTCAACTCTGATCTGAGGAACTTTGTTTCTAGTGTCGACGACATTAAACAGCCATAAACGCTTTTCCTTTAATGATCTGAATGTGGGTGTTGCAGTCATAACAGTAAGTAATTCACAGAGATGTGTAAGGAGTAGATTATTCAGATGCCACCTCTGCACTTGACAGGTTCCCCAGCGAACCCAGTTAGCACCTTTTAATGACAATTAAACACAGCATGTTATTTGTAATAAGCTTGTTCAGGGATTCGTCAGGCATGTTCGTAATAATAGGAAAGCAGTTCACATTAATTACAGACTTTTGCATCACTGGTAAAAGGCTCAGGGCTCCGGCTGTTGATTTAATTACTCCAGTAATTAAATGAGTCACAGCTCACAAGTGACATTGCAGGCTGTGTTCGACGGGAGCTAGATTATGAAACATTTTGTACGTTAATGGTGGTTTCTTGGTGGGAACCCCCCCTCCCCCCCCCACAGTTTTCAGGTCGTTCAGCTTGAAGCTCATATTCCCCTCGCCATTTTTCTACCTTGCAGGTGTGCAGGTCAGGAACGTTCTGGCCTCATCCCAGCTCATTCAGACTCAGCTAGCCACTGTTTGGTGAGTGTCCACTGAATTCTTCACGGCCGCAGTGGTGCGCTTGGTTTATTTGCCCCTCTTAAATTACGTAGCTCAATCCTTTCAGCATCCACTCTATGCGGGCAGTGTGTGGCTCCACAGGTGAGGACCATATGTCTGTAACCGCAAGGTCGACAGTTCAAGTCCCCGGATTGGCAGTGATTTCTCTGCTGGTCCCCTGAACAACCTCTAATTGCTCCAATTGACCCTGCGCTGATTTCAGAAGCCATCATGATATTTCCAGGGCTGGTTGCTTTTCTTAAGTGGTCTGTTCCTGTTAGCACGCGTCAGGCAGCTGGTGCGACGGCTCGAGGCAGGAGGTCTGTACTTCTGAGTTGTGACTCATGGGATCCTACTGATAATCAACTAATAGGAAGCGTGTCGCAGGTTTTTAATGTGCTGCAATAATCACTGCTTTAAAAAAAAATAAAAAAATTTAAAGGCATTTTGTTTTTTATATGTCTGTCTCTCAAAATACTGCTAAAAAATATATTGTTAGGTGAGAATACATTTTATTATTACAGCTCACCTAACAAACTTCATAGCCTAGCCTAGCATACCTTAAACATGCTTGGAACACTTGCATTAGCCTACAGTTGGACAAAACTCAGGGTAAGTTGTCATTTTTTTGTAGGTTAGTTTGGTTTTTAAATTGGACCCCTCATGGTCTGGGTGAAGTTATGCTGGTCTTCGCCATCTGTGCACCCGGTTCGATTACTGACCTTCCCACATGTTCTCCCAAGGAACCTGGCAGATGTGGACAAGGACGGCCAGCTGACAGGGGAGGAGTTCATCCTGGCTATGCACCTGGTGGACATGGCGAAGGCCGGACAGCCGCTGCCCCTCACGCTTCCCGGGGACCTGGTGCCCCCCTCCGTCAGGTAGACAGCCGCCGCCGGTGGCCAATCGGTGAACCCGGCAGAGCAGTAAATAGAGCTCTGGAAAAAAATTGAGACCACTCTATACTGGAAAAAAAATCTGCTTGTTTAAAGCTGGTTTTGCTGGCAGAAAGGTACGCTGAGCGTCAGGTTGCTTCCAGGTTCTAAGTACGCAAGTGTACAAGAATATGGTGAAACGGGAGACACTGAGAAAGGCCAGAAAGCAGCCAGGTAAAGGGTGGAAACGACTTCCCAATGCTTGAGATGCCCGTTCACTTATCCGACAGTGCCTCATGAATCATGACCTCAAGTGACCTGTACTTGGTGGAAACGTTAAGTGCAGGTGTGAGGTGCACTGCTAGGACAGTTCATAACAGGCTCATAGAAGCAGGGCTGAAGTCCCATAAAGCAAGGAAGAAGCCCTTCATTAATGAGAAGCAGGAAAGAACCAGGCTGCAGTTTGCAAAAGAAAAAAAAACATTATTCACAGATCCATACCCATAAAGGAGAACTGAGTGAAACAAAAATTGGTGCTATGGTCTCTAACTTTTTTCCATAGTTATATGTAATGAATGGGGAAAGGCGGGGGGGTTGAATATGCTGTGTCAGGCTGGACATTGACCCATCTGGAATCACAGGCTAGGAGGCTTTGTTACAGAAAGGGAGAGTGTCCCCATACACTGAGATACTTCGACTGAGCCCAGCTAAGGGACTCCTGATGAGTGAGCACGGGAAGCTGTATGGTGGTTGTTCCTGTGTAGCCTGACTCAGAGTCTCAGGTTCTAGCACCTTCTACCTACACGGAGGCATGTTGTATTTTGCAGAACGGGGAAGCAGGGGGAATTGCTTCCTTTGAATCGCACCATCGTCCCTGAAGAAATTCAAGTTGAACCACCCCAGAAGACAAAGAGTAATGGTAGCATTAGTAGAACGGACAGACGGATTTACACACACACACACACACACACACACACACACACACAAAGACAGGCACCTTCAGCTAGTGAATGTTTTTGGTGACACAAGTGTGTATTAGTGATGTGCCGTTCTTAGTATCTTTACAAAGAATCACCTGATTCACATTGAATTGCAGGAGGTCAAAGGTCACTGCCCCTATTGCCATGGTTACCACGTGTGCGTGTGCATGGCCCTCCTTGCAGTTTCGTTCGAGGACAAGCTAAAGGAGAACTTCCAGCGGGGAAACGCTGAGCTGGAGAGGCGGCGGCAGGTCTTACAGGAGCAGGAGCGGCGCGAGCAAGAGAGGCGGGCCCAGAAGGCCCGGGAGGAGCAGGAGCGGCGTGAGCAGGAGGCGCGGGAGCAGGAGAGGAGGCGGCAACAGGAGCAGGAGCGGCGGCTGGAGAGGCAACGCGAGCTGGAATGGCAGAAGGAGGAAGAGCGCTTAAAGGAGCTGGAACGCAAGGAGGTCAGTCTTTCTAGTATGGAATGCTAGCATTGTACTTGGGGTTAGGCAGTCGCTCTTTGGTCATTGGTCCAGTCCCAGCCAATCACATTTGGGTTTAGCAAATTAATGTTGTTGGCGATTCACCAGCACTGTTGCCTCATACCTTTCAGAGCTGGGGGTTGGAATCCCACCTCCACTCTTTGAGAGTTTCCATGTTCTCCCAGTGTTGTGTGGCCTTCCTCCAAAAACATGCCCTTAGGTGGTCTGGTGCCTTTAAATTCTCTGCAGTGCGAGGTTCTAGTGTAAGTGCATGTTTTGTGCCCTGCGATGGGCTGACATCCCGTCCAGGGTGTACCCCCCCAGCCTGGTGCCCTGTGCTGTCCTGGATAGACTCCAGGCCCCCCTGTGCTAATTGGCTGGAAGTTAATAAAACTTCATTATTGTAACCCTGTGTTGGGCAAATACAGCATTATAACTAATTAAACTAGTTTACTGGTGAAACTCCGTTTATGTACATCTCTGAATGGCTGGGAAGGTTTGACAGCATGTATTTGGTTATTGGTTTAGCTTGTGTGTGAACGTGTGCGACCTGTGATTAGCGCGTGTGTGTGTGTGTGTGTGTGTGTGTGTGTGTGTGTGTGTGTGTGTGTGTGTGTGTGTGTGTTTGGTCGTGATCATGTGTGTGTCCCTGCAGGCTGCTAAGCAGGAGCTGGAGCGTCAGAGGAAGATGGAGTGGGAGCGGAGGAGGCGACAGGAGCTGCTGAATCAGAGGAACCAAGAACAAGAGGACATCATCAAGCTTAAGGCCAAGAAGAGGAGCTTGGAGCTGGAGCTGGAGGCTGTGGTGAGGACCAGGCCGTCCTGCACCTGTTTGCCCCGACCGACTGCATTCCCCTTCAGGAACGAGGAACAGCCAGCTGTTGAAATCGCACTATCAGAGACGCACGTTTTCCTTTCAGATGTCAATGGTACACATGCTTGTGTCCACAGCGACAATATTCCCGCCCTCAGGACTCATAAGACCACTGTTTAATTTCAGAGAGACAAGCACAAGCAGATCTCTGACCGACTCAGGGACGTCCAGAGCAAGAGGAGCATCCAGAAGGGAGAGCTGGAACTGATCAGTCAGAAGCAGGACAGCTGCCTGCTGGAGGTCAACGCCCTGCAGCGGCAGCTTGAGGTCTGCGGCCTTCCTCCGCTGCCGTCCAAGATCCCAGCAGCTATGGGACGAGCACCAGCTGCAACACTGATAAATAGATTCAACACGGTTCTTTTTCCATGTGATCTGGCGTTATGTCTGCTGTGCGTTATACAACAGCTGTGCCACTCCTGTCTGATTAGCAGTCTTCAGATTTTGGCAACCAAGGGAGAGACTGTTCTTCACACCTTTCCTGGAGAATGTGCAGTTTTTTTGGGGGGGAATTTACTATAAAAGCAATAGATAGATAGGGTGAAGTTTCCAGGGAGGGTTTATTTCAGGATTCTCCAGCTTTCTGAGGGAGTTTGGCCTGTTTTTGTGCAGGAGGGGCAGAGGAAACATTCTCAGCTGATTGTGGAGCAGCAGAGATGCAAGGAGATCCTATGCAACATGGGGCTGAACAGTAGGTCTGGTGAGTCTGATCTCCCTGCTTCTCCCTGCGTTACCTGGCGCCCCCCCCCCCTGCAGTCATTCTTGAAGTACTTAAATGTCATGGTGGCACATGGGTGGTACATGCTTCTTGTGCTTCTAAAATGTAGGTGTACACTACCAGACAAAAGTTTGGATGCACCCACTTGTAATACATCTTTATATTTTAGCTACATTATTCACCTTAGAGTAAAAGGCTTGGAGGCAGTCGACAGTTTTGCTTCGATGACAGCAATGCAGAATCTTGGCGTTCTTTCAGCCAGCTTTCAGATGTAACCCCCCCTGGAAGGCTTTTCCAGCAGTACAGGAGTTTCCAGAAGTTCTGGGCACAAGTCGGCTACCAACTCATCTCGGCTCTGTAGGGTTTGGGTGGAGTGGGGGATTGTGGGGGCCAGGTTATCTGTCACAGCCCTCCCTCTCACATGTCAACAAGAAAATACTTACCATATAACCTCGAGGTGCACTTAGGGTTGTTAATGTAAGGGCCCCCTGCTGATACAGCGCGTTGCTGCACCCTCCACACGAACCACCTCAGGGATGAGAACCTGAGTGTAGTCGTGCAGCGGGTGACACCTCAGCATCACACTAGTCCGAATGGAATGGAACAGTGTACATTTTTTTCCGGTGGCTGGAGTGCCAACCCTGCCACCAACCCCCTTGCAGTTTTCCCTGCAAGTTGGAGGACTTCCTTGCAGGGCTTAGATGTAGATTGTCAGTCCCAGGATGAAGCAATTGCAGGTGAAGGGTCTTGCTTAGAGGTAGTGTTTCTGTATACAGGTCCGACACTTTCCTCCGTAAAGAGGGGCGTGACTGAGAAGGACATCGTCTGTCGGAAACTCAAGGAGCAGCTGGATGTGCTGGAGAAGGATACCGTGGCAAAACTGTCGGAGATGGACCAGTACAACGTGGACATCAAGGTGAGGAGGCATTACTGGTGGTAGAAAGGCATCAATGTTGTGGCTTGCCTCTAGTTAGCCCAGTGTGCTGTACAGGGGCCAGTAGCATTTGTAAATAGAATAAAGTGGAGAAGTGAAGCCTCAAAACATCCATAATCTATGGCCCAGAATCCCGTGTGTTCTGAATTGGATCTGGTGTCTGTACCTTGTATAGCGAGTGGTGGTTGGCGGTGTGGCTTGGTGCTCTGCGCTAATGGTGGTGCGGGCCCGGTCCCTTCCCACAGGAGCTCCGGGAAAGCCAGACCAAGCAGCAGCAGGTCCTGGACAGACTGCGGCAGGTCAAGGCCGACAAGCTATGTGACCTGCAGCGGAGGCGAGAACTGGAGTTGGAGAGGAGGAAGAGAGAGGAGGAGGAGGCGGTCAGGTGAGCTAGGCCTCCTGCAAGGCCTGCATGCTCTGTTGTCGTTTTTGCATTTCTGTTGGCTGTCATGGTGCCAGGTTTGGTTTCCCTGCAATGGTGACTGACCTGTCCTAAATCGCTTTTTAATATCACTTTAACACTGTGCTTCCCAAGCTGGTCCTTGGGGATCCAGAGCTCCCTTTTACTTATTTTTTGTTTGTTTTTCTATTTTTAAGTGGGTCAACACATCACCTACATAATGTCAGAACATGTCAGATGGCTAAGAGCAATTTTAATGTCAATTACAGACCCAGTGTGACAAAGTTCAGTTAAAGCATTAAATTTGAATGGATGACGTGACCTTGATGGTTTGTTTAAAGAAAATATAGCTGCATCACGTGATTGAAGGGCCATGATGTGGTGCTGGGCCAAATTCAGCTTCAATGTGATGCATCATGTCATTCACAGGCAAGCCAAGCTGGAGAAAGAGCGGCAGTGGCGTGTGAAGTTGGAGCGGGAGGAGGAGGAGCGGCGGAGGAGGATCCAGGAGGAGCGGGAGGCCAAGCTGAAGGAGGAGGAAGAACGTGAGCGTGAACTCCGGGCCAAACTGCGCGCCGCTCAGGAGCAGGCTGAGCGGAACCGCCGGGCCGCTGGAGAGGAGGAGGCAGGAGGAAGCCCAGAAGAGGGAGGAGGAGAAGAGGATAGAGGAGGAGAGGCGGCGAGAGGAACATAAAAGGGCGGAGGAGGAGAGGAGGCAGAAGGAAGAGGAGAGGAGGCGGCAAGAGGAGGAGCGGAGAAAGGTGGAGGCAGAGAGAAGGAAGCTAGAGCTGGAGAGGAAAAGACTGGAAGAAGAGAAAAAGAGATTTGAGGAAGAGAGGAGGAGGCAGGAGGAAGAGAGAAGGAGGCAAGAGGAAGAGAACAGAAGGAAGAAGGAGGAGGAGCAGGAGCTGGAGAGGGAGGAGGAGGAGAGAAGACGTCAGCGGGCTCAGATAGCTGCTGTCAGGGATGCAGAGGAGCGGAGGAGACAGGAAGAGGAGCGGAGGAGACAGGAAGAGGAGCGGAGGAGACAGGAGGAGGAGCGGAGGAGGCTGGAAGAGGAGAAGAAGAGACAGGAAGAGGAGAGACGGCGAGAGGAGGACAGGAGGAGAAAGCAACAGGAGGAGGAGGCCGTGGCCAGACAGCGGGAGGAAGAGGCCCGGCAGCAAAAGCAGCAGCAGCAGCACAATTTAGGCAAGACAGACATTCATGAGAAGCTGTCGGCCCTGATCAGGGGCCTAGAGGAGCGAAAAGGTAAGGATTATGGCCTCGATGCAGCCCCCTTCGGGAGGTGTGGAAACGCAGTGACAAATCACAATCTCAGACACGTAAAGCTACCATTAGCGGTGGGGTTTGTACAGTTTCTTCATCAGCCTCCAAATGCAAGTGTCCCATCAGCAGACCCGAGGTGTCGTGTGCTGGTTCAATAGCTGCAGTGCGTCATTAGTGACACAGCGTTCTGAAGAACAGTCACACAAGGAGGTGACTGACTCACTGTCGTTGCAGGGAATTTGAGACCCGTCAAGTCAACGCACAGGAAATCGGCCTCCCTGACAACCTACAGAGCCCTGTACCCCTTCACAGCACGGAACGCGGACGAGCTCACCTTTGACACGGACAGCTTGATTGAGGTATACAGAGTGCACCCCCATATGTTAATCTGTTTGTACCATAAATTAAATGTGCTGAATCATTGCCCTGGTGCCTGATTAGCTCTTTTTTTCTGAATCCTTTTCGGGTGTTTTACAGTTAGATCTAGAATCCTTTTGTTCACCATAAAGTGCAACAAGGAGCAGTTTTTTGGGGGGGGGGAGGACAGAGGGGTACAAGTGCCCCTGTGACAAAATAAATAAACATGTAGACATATTTAATTTATTAATGGCACATTTCTCCTTTCATATGTTTTAGGGTGTTTTCTGGCCAGTCGTGACCTGGTTTTGGATAGTACGCCCATGTGTGTCATGTGGTAGCCCTTAACCAATCGCCTTGAGTCCGCAGGTGGACGAGAAGACGGAAGGCGAGCAGGGCTGGCTGTATGGCAGCTACCAGGGCAAGATGGGCTGGTTCCCTGAGAGCTACGTCGAGAAGCACAGCCAACCGGAATCTGCGGCCAGCACCAAGCAGGCTCTGATGCCCACAACTGCATCTACCTCAGTCTCTGCAAGGTAATGTTGCCCCTTGGTGTCCAGCATCTAAACTGGTCCTGTGTCATATCTGAATGCTTATGTGGGTCTCACTGACCGTTTTCTCCTGGTCTGTCCCTACTTCAGCAAGGCGGAGGCTAATTCCAGTACCTTCCCAGCAGGACAGAGCACTCCTGGGGGGGCAGGGCAGAACTCTGCCTTCACTCCCACCCACCCTCCAGGCTCTGCCTCTATGGAGTATGGACAGGTAGTTATCCTGGGAGCGCCCCCTACTGAAGAATACCGTAACTGTCTCGAGTGAGAATTCAGAACTGGCCCCACCGATCGGTCGTGTTCTTTTTCTGTATTTCCACTGCATGCCTATGCGTATTTATGTGCCAGTGAGTCTGTGGCCTGTTTGCATGGCTGCATCTGAACCATGTCTGTTCAGAAGCCTTCAACTGCTTCTGCGACTGTCTTGCACGTTACTGCAGTATTTTGTTCTGTACTATGCTTTTTCTTTATTTATATATAACAATCAGAAGCAGGTTTGCTGTTTCTGGGGACCCATTTAAAAAGCCACTTTGGGGCCCCTCCACAAGGTGGTGACTTTGTGGCCAGCAAGGGGCCCCCCAACACAAATGCATGATTTTATCGCCATAAACAAGTCAACTATGTTTGCTAATAGTGTAGTTTGTATATATGTTGTTTTTTTGGTCATATTTGTGCATGTGTTTGCACATATATAACAATACACTGAGATGTACCATGTATGCACGAGAGTGTTAACTTTCTAGGTATATTCATAAGTTGGTAAACTTTCATGTTAACATTTATCAAAATGTCCATTTTTGGGGGGATTTTTAAGGTAGTTTCAAGTACGTCTAGATCAGATCTTGTTTCCTGAGTGGTGTCCCGGCTGACAGACATGTTTTCTGCGTTGTCAGGTGGCAAGTGGCCTCCAGGTGCAAGCGCTGTGCTCCTGGACGGCCAAGACGGACAACCACCTGAACTTCTCCAGGATGACATCATCACGGTGCTGGAGCAGCAGGAAAACTGGTGGCTGGGGGAGCTGAAAGGGGTGCAGGGCTGAGCCGGAATGAGTAAGTGACACTCTTGGCGGTTCCTCGGGAGGTTCCAGAAGGGTTCTGGTTCTGCTCAGACCAAAGCCTGTCAGCTACCTGGAGACTGGTGGTCATTTACTGAGCCATTTCCTTATTCTAATTCCATATTTCTACGTATTTATTACTGAAGTGGTATTTGATTTGCATTTTTCGGGGCAGGCATCTAGGAGTGATTTTAAATAATCCCTGCCTTTTCTTTGTGACATGTTTGAGAAAATGTGCTAGATTTAGTATGGTAAATTTGGTTTGACTGATTGACTCAACACTTATGAATGCTATTGTGATGTTTTTGTGC